>NW_023651601.1:0-31612 GCF_015228065.2 Penaeus monodon
TCGAAGTTTATCTTTTTTTTACGTCCGGTGATATAGAATCAGTGCCCCTTTCGTGATGTCCAATTTATCATCACCGTTACGTGTATTGTGATACCAGCAAAGTGTGTGTTTTAAAGTGGTGCCCAAGGTAAGGAGGAATAGAATTTTAAGCCTATTTGTTTTTGCAGACAGTTTATCAACAGCATATCTCGTTACTATTGCAAAGTGACACTAATTAGATCTGTTGCAAGCACGACTTTTCCCCATGCACAAGATCCCTTCTTATTACATAATCTAGCCTGCCCCTCTCCATGTGAGTTTGCTGTCTGTATCATATACTGTCATAGATCCATTGTTCACAAAATGTTGGAAACTCTTTGCCATTTCATTTCATGAGTATCTCCAAATCATAATGTCTAGCAAAAAAAATCTCCCATGCATATTGTGCCGTGATTCTGAAATTTGGGGGCAGTAAATCAGTCTGAAACTTTCTACACCTTGATTATACATTGTACAGAGAGAAAAACCCAGAGGCTGTTTGAATATATAAATGCTGATATTGCACATTATTGTCACCAGACTTCTGCACCAACTTATGCGGTAAGTGTCACTGACATAAGTCAATGGGCCCTATCTTTCCCTGTGTTCATATAGGAGTGGTCCCCTCTAATTTAGGGGCGGTTTTTATTTTAGTAGCTATTGTAAACAGATAACTTTAAAACATTATTGTTATGAATATGGTAAAGCAAGTCATTAATTCTACATTTGACACCTATATTCCATGAAATAAAGTAATTTGGTTTTCTTGTCCCCCATCACACCCTATGATTAGCTGATTGGTTGAATTTGTTTGAAGAACCCCTTTAGTCTCCATATTCTTGTACAGCATTACATATCTTTGTTGCATCTTGTTTTTTTACCATGAGTCTGTGCACTTTCCATGTATTTATTTTATACATATAATTATCTGATATCTGCGTAATAAATCAGAGACCTCATTTGTATTTTCAACATCACTGACATTTTTAGAAAGCACATTTTCCCTGTCTATACGATCACTTTGTTTTTCATTACCAATTTTTTTTTTAAATTTAGCAGTCTCTTGCCTGATGCTTCTTATTTCCTCGGCCGTGTCCGTGTCTTTTTCACCAATGGTTTCCTCCTGTGGCACTGTTTTCCCGGGATAGGGAATCCCTTTGGCAGTTGTGGGAATTTTGTGGGGTTTGGGGACGTCACAGCACTGGGTGGGGTGTGGCTAGGTGGGGATCGCCATCCGCGGGTGATGGGTTTTGGTCAGGGCAGGGGAAGGAGTGCTCGTGGCTGTTTGTGGGGGGAGTTATGGTGCCAGGCTCTCACACCTTTTGCTCAGCACCTAACACACCTCTTCACAATGGTGGCGGTGTCTTCGTTGTTGTTATCCTTGTTTTTTGCAAGGCATTCCTTTGTTGGGAGCTTCTTGCAGACAGCACACGCTGTTTTTTTTTCTGCTAAATTTAACTGTGTGGCCCTGTAACCCTGACACTTGGAGCAGACCACAACCTCTGAGCACCACGATCGAATGGAGCTATGCTCTATGTATCTTCCAAAGAATTGGTACTCTTGAGATGGCGGCTTTTCTCGCTCCAAACAATGTGATCCAATTTAAGGATCATCATTGTTCTCCTTAGAAATCCTCCAATCTTTAAAAACACCCTGGAGATTCAGTGCTTCTCAGTGGCAACCTCCTTCAGGAACCTGGTAACCAGGTATTCCCTTTTTTTTTTTTTCCTTTTGGGCTGATAGTCGTCTTTGTTCTGTAGAGAGATCCCACAAAAGTGCCCATTAACCATTAGGGCCACATTTTTTTGTTGTTCCCGTCATATATAGAGTAGCCCCGAGGAGGTCCATCTCCCTGCACCATGTCTAGCGGTCCTTCTCCTTGGAGGGGCAGCAGCTAGGTAACCTCCCTCATCCACCTGTTTTTATCTAGGTAGATGTGTCCTCCAAAAAGGGCCCTTTCTAATGTACCTGCCCTGGGGGCAATGGGTTCATGCTGTTGGGTCTTTTCTCCTTTTGCTTCTTGGTCAGGTTGCTGGTGTCATTTGGGAGATTTTCACTTTTTTTTGGGGTTCTGAATGAGTTGGAATCGTTATCAACATCAGAGTCGGCAGTCGAATCCACATGGGTTCATCATACTATACTCAGGGAATTAACCCCTCTCATAGGGGGGAGGGTTGAGGGTGTGGTATTTGGGACATGGGGGGGACCCAAGCAGTCCCCACCCCCCTCCATGTTGGGACAGTGGGGGGAGGGTTTTGTCCTGCCCGTTCTTGGGTGATTTATTCCTTGTGCTTGGGTGTGGGGAAGGTGTATGTTTCATTAATTTATTTCGCTCGGTGAGCGAAAAGTCTTTACAACATAAATGTTGGCTACAGGGGTGTTATGAAAACAGGTCACCCCATGAATAAATTTGCAAAAGGGAAAAGATGAAAATAAATACATGAATGATAATCAATGGGAAAAGTTTCGGGTGAAGTTTTAAACAACCCCAAATTTTAATGGGTTTTTGGAAAAAGTTTTATCTAGATTGCCCCTGTTAATAAGTACTTGCAGACTTCTAAAAAAGATTTTTCTGTTTGATATGAGATCAGAAAAAAAATTTTTTTTTGGGACACTCGGGGCAGTAAATGCTAAAAAGTGGGTTTGGGCATTGGGGCATCAAAACATCTTACTTTGTGGTACGGGGGCCAAGTCCCTGCCTCGCCCACCTCCCACACTGGTCTGTACCCTAACTAAGCCAGGAAAGCCACCCATTTTTGTTTTTCTTACTAGCAGACCACAGCATGGGGTATTTGAGGGATGAGAGGCGAAGTGGTTGAGTGCGGGAGGCTTATCCTCGCTAGCCGCTGGCTTTTCCAGCCCCCCAAAACGGAAGCCGCCTTGCCGCGGGGGGGGACTTGGGGTCCCAGTATCTGGGGGACCCGGGGACCAGAGGGCAACCCCAAATTTGGAGGGGTCCCAGTAGGGAGGGGAAACAAAATGGCTTCCTGGTGCCCAAAGGCCTATGGGGTTGGTGGTGAAACCCACCCCGGGTTTTAAATTCCCAATCTTGTACCAGGGAGAATTTCTCCCACGTGGTTTGCCGGCTTTGGCCCCCCCCTTTTTTACCAGGAGACAGGGGTCCGGGGGTTTTTGAGCGAGGCTGCACGCTGCGCCGGAAAGTTAAAAAACCCACCTTTTTTGGGTTTCCTTTTTTTTGGGTTTTGAGGGGTGTGGTTTTTGATAAAGGGCGGTAAAGTCAAGGGGCGGGTTCAAATATGGCTAGGGTAAAGGGCGGGGCCTTTTTCGTCGGTGGGGCATGGGTCCCACGACGGCAAAATCAGTTACTGCAATAGTGGCTGCGTATATTTCGTTGGACTCCAGGGTGGGTGGGGGGGGGTGGGAAATGAAAAATTAAAATTTGAAATGAGTACTACAAATTTACAAAGATCTAGCCTCTTTTCCCTGATGACCTAGAAATCCCTTGCCCATTCCCTCGGGAAAACCATCACACGTTGCACTCGGGAAAACCTTTTCCAGTTTCCCAAAGGGCCCAAGAATGGGAATCGAAGGGTTTCCCCGGGCTCCCAAACCAGGTAAAAAGGGGAAAAAAGTCCTCCGCAGTCCATAAATCTGGATTTTGGGAACATTTTCGTAGTAAATGGAAAAAATATTTTAAAGAAACGTCGGGTTGACCCTCGCATCCCCCCACGCGAGATGGTACCCTAAATATTTTGAGGTTTCGTCACCAGACGAGAGGGGAACGTTTTGGTGTGATAGCGACTTTCCCGGGGGCTCAAGTTTCTTTCTTTTTCCCCAAAAACCCTAAAATCAGTGTAAGGGAATTGTCTTTTCCCGAAAACCTGATGAGGTATTTGGGGAAAAAACTATTAAAAGGAACTAGAGAATTTTAATGTTGTGGCAGAAAAAACTTTTAAAAAAATTTTAAGGGTTTTGGGAAACATTTGACCCCCAGCTCTTCTTTTAAATTTTTAACACATTAGTCCTTCCAGAATAAATTTAATTTAGCAGGGTTTACCACCTAAAGGGAAAAACCCCATATGGGGCCCAAACCCCTATCGGTGCTTCCCCCTGCCGGGAATGGGTTTGGAGCCAACTCTTGCTTTTTTAAAAAAAAATGAAAAAAAACTAAAAATTTTGGTGTAAAGTGGGTAAAAACGGGGTCATCAAGGGTTTACAACTGTCCAGGTCCAATATTGCACAGCCAGGTGGGTCCTTTGCTTGGGTTCAAAAGCCCATCCTCCTTTCCCCAGCCCTTCCCCCCCAATGCTTCTTAAAAAACCACACTCCCATTTCCCTTTTAAAACCCTCAGCCCCCAAATTGCTGACAATTTGCCTCGGGTTTAGTTTTCCCCCCAAAAAACCCGGAAAATTTGGGAGTGAGGGGTCTTTTGGGAGGAGCCATCTTTTAAGGCTCCAGGGCCCAATGGTGACAGCCCCCAGTGCCCCCATCCAAAAGGGGCTTCTACTGCTAGGCAAAAGGGCCCCTAAAGGGTAAATCAGGCCGCCCGTTTGCCCGGGCCCAAAGGGAAATCCGGGAAACCGCCCCAAAAGACTCCAGCCTGCCAACAACACCCAAAGGGGGGCCCCCATTTCTAAAAAGAATCCCCTTAAAAGAAAAGGCCCCAGGTCCGTTTTTTGCCCAGGAAAAGGGAAACCCTAACCGGGCCAAGGGAAACCTGGGGGAAAACTATTTCCCAAACAATAAAAAAACCGTTAAAAAATTACTCCCAGGATCCGGGAAAGGGGACACCTTTAAAGGTGTGGGGAAAACCCTTTGGGGCCCACAGGTGCTCCCAAAAAACCTTATAAAAGAAATAATATAAAGAACTGGATACCCTAAAAATTTAAAAACTGTCGGGGAAATTTAAAGGCAAAAGGGGGAAGAACGGCAACTTTCTAAGCTTATGTAATCCATTTTGTGTATGCCTAAGAGTTTTATGCCCAAAGGGAAAAATTTTGCCCCTTTCCCTGAAGGATTTCATGTTCGGGGGCCCATTATGGGGACCTTTGATAATGGACCTCATGGAGGGGGAGCAGTAATGGTAGTCATGATTTTCCCCTTACGGGCCCCATCCACCGAGAAAACCCACACAGGTGAAGGCTGTTTGGAGAAAAAGGCTTAAACACGACCTTACACTTTTGCCCCCATCTCCCTTTTCCCCCACATAATCTCAACTAGTGTTTTTGGAAGATGTATTTGGGGCAGTTGCCACATCCATTTCTACTCTTGGGGGGATTGATTTTTAAAATGGTCGGCATCACCTTGGGGAACCTTTGGGAAACCCTCGGGGAAGGGGCCTTGGCCCCCCTTGTTTTTAAGAGTAGATCCCGGGTTTTACTGAACAGTGACCCTCCCACACTTTTCCTAGTTCAAACGGGACATTCTCCAATATGGGACCTTCAATGGCTCACCTGATTCATTTTTAAATAACCTTGGCGGGGTAAATGGAACCCGACCTTTTTCCCAATTTTTTTTGGGAGGAGGTGAAGGGTTTTCCATCAATGGAGTGCAGAGTTTGGCGACTTGAACAGCAAAAGGGAATTTTTTTAATCAAACTGCAGTATTGAAAGGGAAATCTTTTAAAATGCTTTCCAGTGTGCTAAAAGGGGAGGGTTAAATTTCACTTCACATCCCCAAAATTTCCCTTCCCGCAAAACCCATCCATTCCCAAAAGTAGGGGGAACGTACCGCAAAAAACTCCCGTCCCAATGGTGGCTAAATGAATACCAAAAAGCTGTCGAGAAAGGAAAGCTTTTAAAAGGCAGTTGGAAAAGGGGCCCCGCCCCAGAAATTGAAACCTTGATCATTTTAAAAAAAAGACCCGACCCAAAAAGCCGGCGCGTGCAAAAGGAGGTGGGCAAAGTCTTGGAGACAGTATGTCTCCTCGATTACCTGGGCCCCCCTTGCATGGGTGGGGGACAAGGTGGGGTAAGTTTGCGGGAAAAAGAGCACATCCATACAAAAACCTGCTCTGAAGATAGATGGCAAAATCAACAGAAAAAAAAGATATTGCAAATGAACTACCAACCCAGGGTTGAGATCCCCTTTCTGGGGGCATCTTACACTGCTCGATTCCCAATCTTCGTGGGGAACGGGGAACAACACCCAGTGTCGTTCTTCAGAAAGGACAAATACAGAACTTCCAACAACTTCCTTTTTTTGCGAAAGGAGAGGGACTCTGCTTTGCAGCTCCCCGGGAAAGATCCCCAGGAAGGACGAAAATTCCCATATCAAACCCTATCTCACTTCCGGAGAGCTCCCGGGAATTTTCCTGTTGGACTTATTAAAAGGGAAATTTAGGGAGGGCACGTGCCATCCCCCATGGAAAGGGGGCTATAATCATTCCTTTCCCCTGAACCGGGCCCAAAGATACCCCCACACCGGGAAATTACAGACCAATTTCTCTCCCCAAAGTGCTCTCCCAACGTTTGGAAAAAAGGGGAAAACTTCAGGGGGAAAGGGCCCTGCTGGGAAAAAGAAAAGTGTTGACCCCAAATCAATAGGTTTAAAAAAATTGGAGTGGGACCCCCGATGCCTTGTGAGGTTTGGAAACTGCAAAAAATTTCCTTCGCACAGCGACGTCAATGTTAGCAGTCCTTTTTGCCCTTTGAAAAGGTTTTACGATACGATTTGGGAACGGGGCATATTCCAAATAAAGGCTGCTTGACTTTGGGTTTTTAAGAGGAGCATTACCTCCCTTCTTTACAAAGTTCCTTTCTAAAAAGGAAAATTTTGGGTTTCCCGGGTGGGGGAAAACCAGTTTCTCAAACCCTGGAAGCCCCAGCTGGAAGGGGTCCCACAAGGGAGTGTCTTTTAAATGTGACCCTGTTTTCCATTGCTATAAAAAAATTGTAAAATTTTTTCCAAGTTCTGTTCATGTAATCCCGTATTTTGGATGACTTTTTCAAATGTACTCTCCGGGGGAAGTTTCAGGATTTGCAAAGGCACATGCGGTGCAATAAATAAAGGGTTTTACAGTGGGCAAAAATTTTGGGGTTTAAATTTTTTTCCAAGCCCAAAACCATGGCATACATTTCCACAAACGGGAAAAAAATTTCCCCCCTTCCCTCTAAATTTTGGGAAAAAACCCACTGCTTTTTTCCAAGAGGTGAAGGGACTTGGGTTTTAATTTTTTGAAATCAAGACTTTCATGGGTTTCCCACCTAACAGTTAAAAGTGAAGGCTACAAAAACGCTTGTTTTTTGGGGGGTTCTTTGACTTTTATCTTTGGGGGCAGACCCCCACCAAAGCTTCCCACGGCTTTACCCAGCGCTTTTTCGTAGTACCTTGAATTTTGGCTGTGAGGGGTATTCTTTTTGCAAAATCCCACGTTCTCCGGGTTTGGACTTTGGTTCATAAAGAAGCTCTCAGAATCTTTCTGGGGCTTTCAGGTCCCTTAAATGGGAATCCCTGTATGCTGAGAGTGGAAAAACCCCCCTCTTTATTAACCCCGGGACTTTTCATGAAAACCCGATTTACTAAAACCCCGACTTTCAAAAAAATTTTGGGGTCTCCTACATCCAGATTGGTTTTTAAAACCCCCCTTGAGGATACCGATCCTATGGTAGGAAATGAGGAATCTTTTTGGAAAATTCTTAAATTTTTGGGTCTCAAAGGTTCTTTGGGTGTTGGAAAATTTCCCCCTTTCCCCCCCTTAGAGGCCCATTTGGATCGGAATTGGGGAAAGGGGGGAGATCAGAAGCAAAGTTTAGAGAGAAAATTTTTTCACCTATTTTTCCGGGACCAGGAAACAGAGGGAATATATTTCAATGGGTTTGGGAAAACTGAAAAGGGGTGGGCTTTTCAGCAGTTGGGGAAAAAAAAGATGGGATTGGGGAGTCCCTTTTTTCTAGCAGCCTCGATCCCCTTTTCTGCAGAGTTACATGCCATCCTTGCGCCCGTTAAGATGACTAGAGATCTTTTTGACCCCTTCTATTGTGTATTTTTGTGCTCTCATAGTGGGCCCTTTCAAGCAATCAAGGCTTTAAAATCAACATCCAGTAGTAAGGGAGTTTCAAGATTGGGGTTCACTGATGTCAACACGTAAAAAGGGTAACTTTTGGTTGGGTTTCCAGCGCATGTTGGGATCAGTGGAATGAGCGAAACTGATCAGAAAGGCCAAGGGAAACTGCTGCTCAGCCTTTTGATGCTTTGTTTTTCCCGTTTTTCCCCTCCCCCATACCACCCGAAACCCGCATGGAGTTTTTCTTCGGGAAAAAATTTAAGGAACAAAGGAGGCATACCTCCAAAAAAAAAACTGCAGAGATTAAAAGTTACCTTGGTTTTTGGGGGATAACTTCAAAAATAACCGAAAAAGGGGGAAATTGCAATTAAAAAAGACTAAGAATCGGGCAAACAAGACTGACCCATGGCCGATGATGGGTAAAAGTGAAAAACACTTTGTGAAAGGGTGCCAAGAGCCAAATTAAAGTCGCACATGTTTTGGAAAGATTTGCAACATTCTCAGACCAAAACGTAGTTTCTTTTCTCCCCCAAAAACTGAAAAATGTATCGGGGGGTTGTAAAATAGAGGGGCTTATTAGTTTTTTCCCTTTGGGAACAAAATTTTCAATAAAATTTAATTATGCATTTAAAGTTTATGCAATTTGTATACTTAAAAATTTAAAATTTATTCTTTTTTTTATTTGTTTTTTTTGTTATTTGTAAGGGTATTTAGTCATAGATTTTTAAATTTTAAATATTTTAAAATTTTTATTTTAACAAGGGATTCCCGCTAATGACCTTAGTTTTGACGCGGCAGATAATTTTAATAAAACAATCAAACAATCGGCATTCCAACGCCCGGTGGGTTTAAAAAATTTAGGGGGAAGCACGTATCCTCCCCTTGTAGAGGGAAAGGGGTTTCGGCGAGGGGCTGCAGGGAAAAAATGGGGGGAAGTCTACGGCACTTTGGCAAGACGTACATTTATCATTGCTTAAAACTCAAAAATGCGAAAGGGAAAGCATAGGAAATGTATTACAAATGCAGGGCTAATGGCCGTGACTAGATTGGGGCAGTATGGTTTTTTGACTAAAGGGTATGGGCCCAGGGGTTGTGGAGGGGAGGGCACGGAGGGCTGACTGCGAGTACAAAAAACTTTTCCATTGCCCTTTTTGGGCCTTAAAATAGGTAAAAAGCATCTAGAAAACCCATGGGGTTCACAGGGGTAAGATCTGACCATTCCCCGGGGAAAGGCTTCCAATCCCTCCTTCATTCGGTGGTTCCCTTTAAAAGAGAAAGCACACAGCCACCCGTGTCCATTTTATTTGTAAAGAAACCCCCAAAGTAAAGGGGGTGGGGAGGCCCGGAAAGGAAGACCTTACCGGGCCCAAAGGCCTCTAGGGCTAGTTTTTTTTCTGTTTGGGAGGGTAGGTCCCTCCCCACAGGTGGGGGTGTAGGGAAAATGCTACAAAGGGGGGAGTTCGCCACGGGGGAGGACCTGGTTTTGGGTATTAAAAGTTTTTCCCCTTGAGGAACATTAATATCCAATCTTCTAAGGGGCTTTGGCAAACATTTTTAACAAGAGCACGGCCAAACCCGATTGGAGGTGGGGGGAAAGAGGGTTTTGGGGGCAAGTGACAATTAATAAGGCCTGCATAAAAGTGGAGCAAAAACTGGAGGGTGGAGACACTTGACAGTAAAGAATTTTCATTGGCAAAAATTTGTTCCACAAGAGGAAGGAGATTAAGCTCCTGCTTTCATTTTTTGCAAAACCATGGACATTGGGCATCTTAGAATTGGGAGGAAATTTCCTTATTTTGAAAAATTTTTTGGGGGATCTAGTGCTGTTTTGGGGGGTTTTACAAGATTGGGGATAGGTAATCACTACTGAATGGAATTTAAAAACTGTATAGATAAATTTTTGGCCCCCGGGAACTTGTTGGGTTTAAACCCGGAAGGGGTTCAAAAGGGGCCTTTTTAGTCGTGTCCCCGTAATTCCTGGAAAAAATGGGAGGACACTTTTATGTGCGGGCGTGGTGGGGAAAGGGCTCAAAAATGGAGTGCCCCAAATAAAGATATTGTGTGCAGAAAAGGTATAATGCTGGGGCCACTACCAAAAATTTGGGTAGTGTAAAAGGGGTTTTTTAGGAGAAGATCTTACTTTTTCGGAGAGAGGGTTTGCCAAAATTAAAAAGGAGGGAAAACTTAAAAAAAATGAATAAAAGCTGTAAAATCTTCCCGGTGAGGTGGAGTGAATGCGGGTTGTCAAACATAGCTGTAATTGTTGTCCCTGGATTTTCAGGGGGTGGGGGGATGAGGTGGGGCATGAGGGTATTTAAAAAAAATGGGGGTAAAGGGCCCCCCCCTGTGGGGTCCCAAAAGGCCAAAAACTTTAGGGGTGCTGCAAAGGGGCCCCTTTAAAAAAAAGGGGCATAGGATGATTGGTGGGTTAAGTATCCTTGGAAACCATCGCAAAAGATTTCCCCTAATGCCCAAAATCCTAAGCTGGTCGAATTTTCACTATCTGGGTTTGCCAAAAGTCAAAGGCACTTTTCAGGTCGTGAATGCGACAAGACTTTTAAGGGGAAAGGGGGGGGTGGGATAGCTTTTCCCAAAAACAAGGTGTATGCTGCATGTTGGGGGAATCCATAAACCTGGATGATGTTTGTTTTTAAAGGGGGATAATAAGGGGATTCCGGAAGATATGCTCCCAAAAACTTTACAAAAAGCATGCTGTAAGGGATATTGGGGCTAAAAATTGTCAGTGGCCAGGCTTAGGAAAAAGGTACAATAAGGTCTTGTCCACCCTGCGGCACATCCTATGTCGGAGACAAAGGGTTTGTAAAGCTGTAGAAGGGGGTCAAAGAATGACCTAGGAACGTAAGGGGATATGTAATGTTCTTTCCCCTAGCAAGAGTAAAGATGAAAATTTTATCCCCTTTTTTTGGAATGTCATCCCTTTCCCCATCTTTCCCCAGCAGGGCTGCTGACAAGTTGAGCACAGCTGGTTTTCTGAGTGGAGAGCAGCTCTTTTTACATTTTAAAGGGAAAGGTATGAAAAACTGGATTGGGTTTTGACCAGGTCTCAACAAGATCTTGGGCCCTACTGAAAGGACTGTGATTGGGGGTGCACTTGAGGTCTTTTTTTTTTACCCCCCTCTTGGGTGAGTCCCCCACTGGACCACATGGCTTGTCTGATGATTGTGGTATTGGTGAAACCCTTTCCAGGGGAAACAGGGGAAAACCCCTGTTGTAGGGCAACAAGAGCATTACTGGATGTCTGGATGGATCCCTCTGCCTTGATTTGTCTGCCAAGCATCCACTCACGAGCTTCAGGGTGGCCTAAGGGGGGGTCAATTTAAAATAGTGGCATAAAAAAACATTTTTAAATAAACAAATATAATATAAATTTTTTCAGGAGAAGTGACAATTTAAACCTTTTAAGAAGAGAAACAGGGCCCTATAGGAGATATAGCAGAAATACTTTGGGGGAATAATGATCCCGGGGACGTTTTATAGGCAGACGAAATTTACAGTAGGGATCGGGGTATTAGGCTGAGGGCAAGTTGGGTCAGAGAAAAGAGCAGGGGGCAGATGAGTACCTGACCTTGGGGATGCAAAAAAGTCTGTAGGTGGTATGCCGTCGAGGGGGGCCTCCTTGCGAAGGGGTTGGGCCCCTTTTTCCCCCGAGTTAGGTGGTTGTGCTCTTAAGTCGGTGCCGCTAGGTTACAGTATTTGGAAAAATCCACCTTAACAGGGGGCCGAACGTAAAAACACCATAAGAAAATGCTGTTTGGGTTTATGGGAAGGGAAAAGCATCAAAATTTTTTTCTTCCTGGGGCAGGGGTTTGATGTTGCGAGACAAAACGTTTTCCCTTTTCCCAGCTTAACCTCCAGGTTGAAAAAATGGGGACTGGCATCTTTAAAAAACAGAGTAGTCGGTACTGAAAAGAGGAGTGGATGAAGTGTGAGCGCATTCCCCAAAATTGGGGAACATTTAAAAAAAATAACCACTTTAGGGAGGGTGCTACAGTTTTCCCATAGGGATTCCAACAAAAGCCTCTTTTATGAAGGGTGACATTTGGGGGGATGACAATAAAATTTTCCTTAACCCCTTTTTCGAAAGGGTTGGAACAATGTTGAAAAACCCAAAATTTACGGGAAATAGAAGCCCCCCAACTTCGTCAAGCCGGGAAACGGGGGCCGACGCGGGACGGGCCGGGTTTATCACGCACGCGAAGTTTCCGCGCGGGTCCATGGGTTGGGTTTTTGAGTAACCGCCGTAAAGTTTTTGTACTCAAGAAACATGTAAAAGTTTTTAGGGGCCCCACTGTATCTTTATTAATGTCCTATGAAACGATTTTATTGCTTCATTTCTATATATAAAGTCCAAAATTTTGGTTATCCAATTTTTGGGTGTAAAATCAATGGTTTTTCTGTGCGTGAGATCGAAACATAGCGTAAAACTTCAATTTTATTTTTATAAAAATTTCATATACAAATGCATAAATATATTGTATAGTATATATATACATTACTTACATAAATAATATCAAAGTTTGTCATTTTCAAATTATCTTCAGCCATGAATGCCTGAAAGACGGTTTTTTTCCATTTTCAATGATAAATAAAATAGAACTATGTACAATTTTCCTTTATCCAAGCTTCAGGCATGAAATGCCTGAAAGCACGGTGTTTTTTCTTTCAAATTATTTTTCAGGCATGAACTGCCTGAAAGCAGGGTGTTTTTTCTTTTTCAATAAATAAATACATAGAAACTAGTATATTAAAATATTTTAGACTATTTACAACTTGCCCAACGACCTTCAGGCATGGAAGGCCTGAAAGCACGGTGCTGGAAAAAGTGAGGTGCCGCAGCAACTGCACATCACCCTGGTCTCCTTCCTGCGCCGTGGTTCCTCCAGCAGAGCACCACCGACGCCACCGACGATGCGGTGTGTCAACTGGCAAGTGTGCCTGGCGGGGGAACCTCCTCCTCGTGGCGAGCCTGAGGAGGATTCCGCCGGAAGGAGCCAGGGGGACCGCCTGTAAATGATGCAAGAAAAAAAGACTGTAAGACAAAAAAAGACATGTAAAACATTGAATATAAACATTTCTTTATCAAATAAAGAAAAAAAAAAGGGTCAGATGTTTTTACCTTGCTGCAGCAATCCTCGAACGAGTTCCTTTCGGAACTCAAACTGAGTAAGTTTACCGCCGAGGGCCCGGTGGATAGCCAGCGCGTTGGTCGTAGTCATATCCAAACAGGTAAAGGAAAATCTTCTTATACCACTTCCTCGTCGTTGGATATGACTGCGCCAGCTGATCCGAGAGGTCGAAAACCCTTCATGCCGTTGTTAGGCAGCGACAACTTCAGGCTTCGACCTCTCCACCCCTCGCGGTTGGGAGGCAGGGTAACGACCTTGCTGGTGTGGGCGGTAGAAAGCATCGTAACAGACGCTTGTCCCCCCACTGAAGGCAGATCATTCCGGTCTTGCTGGACGGAAGTCGATTTGTCCCCGACTCGCCTGCGGGTCCGAGGGCATGCCACCCCGGTTGAAAACCACAGTCCCAACTGCACTGGTCTTCCTGGCCTGCGGGTAATGGAAGAGAGTCGGGGAGGTGTACCAGTTGTCGGTGTATAACTGGTACCCCTGTCGAACAGATCTCCCTTTCCCTCCAGCAGGTGGGTGACGGCCTTCATGCTGGATGGAAATACGCCGCGGTCCTGCCCCATGTAGATCTTAAAGGCCGCCGTATACCCTGCCTCTGGACCGTCAACGAGCAAACCCTTGTAGACCTTCAGCCCTCTCCGAGCCCTCTTGCTCGGATTGTACGGGAGGGCGTGGTGACGCCCCTTGAAGGCCCACAAGCTCTCGTCGAGGGTCACGTTCTTTCGGACGAAGGCGGATCGATACGTCGATTCCAAGACGTCTAACACAGGGCGCAGTTTCCCAAAAGCCTGTCCTCCGCGGGATGCTCCCCTTCGTTGTCAGCGAAGTGGAGCGGGGGAGGTCAGGGCATTCGTAGCGGTCCCTGGTCATCGTCTTGGCGAACACCGACGAGGACATCAACGGGTCCGTCGACCACCATTCCCTCTGGTCCCTCTTCGACTGAAGGCCCATCGGGAATCGTAAAGCCGACATGGGAGCGGACTTCCCGCACCGTTGTGTCCTTCCCCCCCTTCATATGGTTTTTGAAGGGGTGCGCGGGTTCTGCCCGACAAAACCTGTGGTTGGAAGAAAAAGCATTGTAAAATCAGGGGGGTTTTCAAAAAAGACATGTAGAAAATTACGATTTCAAGTCAGAATATACAGAGATATTGTTTTTACTTACCGTTTTCGTCTCGCCCGATGGTCTGAAACAACTCCTCTGGAACACACTGGTGAACACTTCTAATGGGGTCGACGAGTCTTCAAGGGGTGCTTTCACACCCGGTGTCCCCTCGAAGCAGTGAGGGCCCTGACGAAATTCTCCCTCTTCGACCAAAAAAAGAGGAGTTCCCGGAGCTTACGCTCCCAATGTCGTCTGACGTATTCTGCGAGGGGCTCGTCGGAGTCCAAAGAGGTATCCACCAGCGGACATATCAAAATCTTCATCTGAGTCGTCGTCCACACCCGACTCTTCCCGGGATCGAACTCGATCCCTCCCAATCCGATCGTCCCCCGTCAATCGAGTGGAGATTTCAACTTCTGTAAAAAAATACAAAAGGGAACGTGAGTTCTCTGTGGAAATAGTCTTGGTATGCAGGAAACAAAGTCAATGTTCCAACGACACCGTTTTTTTTTTCAAGTCAAAAAAGGAAAAATTACCCGAGAGATCGCTAGTCCTAGGCAATTTTCAGAGGAGGGGTTATAACCTCTTCGTCTGTAGAATACAGGTTAGAAGAGGATCTGGGGCATTCCGCAAGCGTTGGATTCCCGACGTCGATGGCTGGGGGGCATCAACGTCGCTGAACGAGAGGTCCCGAACAGCAGGGGAAAACCTTGGCTTTCGCCCCGCGGCGTACAGAAAGTTGTCTTGACATTTTGCAAGGTCAGCTTCTTCCATCCAAGTGATTATCTTCCCCTTTGGGTCGCCTTTATTGCGATTTTTTAGAGGCATTAGCCAATCAGATTCGCCATGTCGGTCACGTGATCACGTGAGGTAATTCGGGGGAAAGTGGGGAAACTATGGCTGAACTACTCTAACTGGGAATCATTGTCCCCCAAAAGGGTCTAGAAAATCACGTAAAACACGCACATCAGAAACGTACACACGTACACACACGCACATGCAGAAACGTACCACGTACACACACGCACATGCTCTCTCTCTCTCTTTTCTCTCCTCTCTCCCCTCTCTCTCTTCTCTCTCTCTCTCCACACACACACAACACCCCACACACCCCACACACCACACACCCACACACACACACACACACACACACACAAAACACATGCTCTCTCTCTCTCTCTCCCTCTCTCCTCCTCTCCTATCTCTCTCTCTCTCTCTCTCTCTCTTCTCTCCCACACCACACACACCCACACACACACACACACACACACACCACACACACACACCACCACACACACGCTCTCTCTCTCTCTCTCTCTCACCACACACACACACCGCACGCACATGCTCTCTCTCTCTCTCTCTTCGCTCTCATTCTCACACAGACACAAAGTACAGTAAGGACGTGCGTCATGGTAGAAAACTTGCTGAGTGACTGTTTAGGTTTCAGAGAGAAAAAATAAGAAATTACTAATAACATTTCAAAAACCGGGATTCCTCGGTGACCGTCCTCTCCCCGTCACCGCAGGAGTCCCTTTTACACCCTTTTTCACACGCTCCATTTATCCCCTTTTCACATACTGCCACACAACTTACTTCTTCCTTTTTTAAATACTTACTGCAATGACCGTTCTCTCCCCGTCACCGTACGAGTCCCTTTACACACACACAAACACACACACTTTCACATACGGACACACAACTTACCCCCTTTTCAAATACTTACTGCAATGACCGTCCCCCTCCCCGTCACCGTACGAGTCCCCTTACACACTTTACACACACACAACCCTTTCACATGCTGCAACACAAACTTACTTCTCCCATTTTCAAATACTTACTGCAATGACCGTCCTCTCCCGTCACTGTACGAACAAATTGCACGTGTGTAGGGGTCCCCGTCGGGAAAGGTATGTATTACGATTAGCACGCTAGTAGACGTACCCTTTGGGACGGGTCCAGTAACCTCACGCGTATAGGCGGGAGCGGGACCCGCTTATGCGAAAAACACGTCGAACAAGCACAAACACGACAAAAACGACAAATAAACACGTATATCGAACAAAAAAAAAACACATAAATTTGTATAAACAAAATCAAGCAAATTAACATTTATAATCAAACAAAGTAGCGCAAAAACAATCATATATACAGGGATACAAAATGCACGTGTATAGGCGTCCCCCCTCGGACGGGGATTACGACTATCACGCCAATAGGCGTGCCGGCGTATCGGTCCGGCAACGTCACGCGAATAGGCGTGACCCGGCCCCACCGCTTAAGTGAGGTAAATTTTTGGGTGGAGATGTTATGCCACAAGCATTCCAGGGAGGATATAAGGTGTATCCACTAGTGAAAATTACTCATATGCTTGCGTGAGCCAGCAATGATGGGATTGGGGATTGTTTCGAAACGAGTACTAGCTTCTAGGTAAATGATGTAACAGAAGTGATGACAACTTGTTGGTTTCAATAAGAGACTTGAGTGTTGTGTCGTTAGTAGCCAGGTTGGTGGAGAGATCAGCAATGAGGCTGCCAGAGAATCAATGCGAGACTCCATGGCATCAAAAGGGAGCCTCGATGGCGGGCGTGATGCTTTTTGAAGTGCACACACCTGGGGAGCTGGACTGGAGCCTGTAAGCGGGGTTTGGAGCAGGAGGGGCAAGTGATACCACGTAAGTATATGTGAGGTTGCAGAGGAAAGAGTGCGGGGATTGGTCGAGAGTCTGGTACACCCATGCCAACATTCACTCCGGGTGGTGACATTGAGGACATTTCCATTTTGCATCATTTGTGGATGGTGGGTCTTGACATGTCGAAGTTGATGCAACATAGAGGGTGGGATACGATGGATGCAGGTACGGAATCATGGTGCACCCGAGCACCATACACCTTTTCAGATGCAGTGCAGTATCGAGAAATGTAAAACCATGGTTGCTCATCCTGCATCTGACGTAATTTTACAGGATGGCAGGCACGGAAGAAAAATGAAGGTAACTGTTGGTGGGGGTGCCTCAGGGAGACTCCCGATAATAACAAGTTGGTTAATAGTTTTACCATTTTTTATGAAACTGGCGAGCAGAATAAACACCAGGTAGTTCTTTTGCTTTGGAGGGGTCGACACTAAACAGGATTTCCATGTGAGGAGAAAGGTGGAATATTTGCAAGGCCTCTCGGAGGGAAACTTGCTTTCAAGCTCAGAGCCAAAAATTCTCCCTTTTGTGACACTGTTTATAATATCCTGACGGCTCCTAGATGCATACAAGAAACGAGACATAACTGCTGACATCTTGACCTCAGCAAGATTCCGATCTAGACTGAAAGTACGGTTTACCTCAGCCACCCATCGAAGCTTTATTGTCCACTCCGGGGTTTATCTAAAATACAAGTTTCATATACTCTGCTCGCAAAGCAAATGTTGGAAAAGCAGTAGGCCTAGTGATATGTTATGAGCGGCAGAGGACCAGTGTTGGGGGCCACATGTGTATCACAAGGTGGGAGAGAACCCTGCGTCTGGTTGTTTTGGCAGTGGGAGATAAGGGCTCGCTATCAGTATCCGAGTGGTGTCCTTTGGGGGTGCGGTGATCGTGTCTTCCCCCCCAAACCTGATGGGGTAAACGGCCAGTCTTCCCGGGCTCATATCATCTTCTTCCTCAGTGGGGTCGCTCCATGCGCGAGGAAGCGGGCCCTGTGTAATCCAAAATAACTGCCTAAATCGGGCACAAGATCATACATGACATACCAATACTCAGGGCCTATGCCTGCGCATGCGCAATGCGGGCAAAACCGATCAGAGGGGCCCGGGCACAAAACCTTATTTTTCCCATTTTACAGGGTAAGTCCACAACTACTTTTTTGGGAAAATTCCTTTAAGGGGTTGTAAAAACAGATTCTGGCAGGGCCCCGAATAAAACAGGGAACAGTAGAGACATAGGGAGCACACTCCCGATGCTTTGTTTTACATCTTCCTGGAGAGTGAGTCGAGTCTGTGGGGAGGTCTTTGTATTGGTGAATCTCTTTCGTCCACATAGATTCTCAACAAATATGATTTAAAGGCTATTTTTAGAGTGTTTTATTTGCCTTTTTGCTTTGTTAAATTGTGCCAGTTCCTTTTTTTTTTTGTCAAAAGTACAATGCGAAGCCACCTGCTTATACATTTATTAACTTGCATATGGGTGGATAAAAGTTACATCACGTCACGAGTCAACCACAAAGGAATATTCTATTGCACAAAAAAAAAAAAAACAAAAATTGTGTTGAAACTCCAATTAAATTAGAAATTTCCTGTAGGCCTCTGTCACTACTCCTTTATGCATAGGAACTTCACTTGCAACTGACAAACCAAAAATACCCTTTGATAACAATAAGGGGTTCATAGCAAATCACCTACCAATATACAATTATATCGTACAATCTCATCCTGTTGCGAAGGAAAGCGAGATGGACGGATTACCGTTGTCCTGAACACGATTTTTTCAAACTGTATTCAAAAAGCACAGAGCTGGCAGTTGTCGCTAGCCGGTTATACAGATGTTTTATCTTACACAAGTACTACCATATTAGATCAAGCGGAAATGTTGAATATTCATTTATATTATGGATATTAATATGAGCAAGAAGGTACATAGTGTGGAAAGAAGATCGATAGAATTATTATGAATGTCCATGCTGTTAACCTATAATCATCACCTGAGGCTGGAAGCAAGGAATGAGGGCAAAGAATTAGATATATTTTTTTCCACTACTACTTGCAATTTTATATGCGTGCATAAATGATAAATGCCGATAATGTAGTTCTAGTGATTGCATGTATGTAAAAACAAAAAAAAAAAAAAACAAAAACAAAAAAAAAAACAAAAAAAAAACAAAACTAATATATAATATATAGATTATCTTATATATATATGTCATATATGTATATATATATATATAATAATATATATATATATATAATAATCTGTTCTTTAATCAGAGTTTGACCTTTATTATCCCTAATCAGAGATTCTCCTTGTGCAAGGCACCGCTTGACACTACACTGCAAGCGTAATTAAAGTATTGTGGTATCTTGGTTATGCCTATCATCTTTAAGGCGAGGCAAACAACCTATAGCAAGTATTTACATGCAGTATAATGGAAAATATAGTGTGAAGTTCATTCAATAAATTATAACTTATAAATGCTGGACATAAATATCAATTCTGTATCGACAGGTCTAAGCTTGTATCTGTGACCACGCATGGTAACAAAGTGGTCTAAATATGAATTTACATTTCTTTGCTGTGTGGTTTTAAATGTATAATTATATCTGAAATAAAAAGTAGCACGTTCAGATGGACTTTATTGATTATAACATGTTAGTGTGGAAAAAGTCCTCCATATACGCTTGCAAAGCTTGGATTGGGGAAGTGCCTATGTTACTCCCCCACGTAATGGGGATGTGAACGCTCAATACATCTTATCCATCGTAGTCCACCTAGTTAGACCAAGGAGTTTTGAATGGCAGCATAACGAAAATTCAGATAGTGGTCGATATTCCCGCCAACTGTGACGACGAGGCTTTTGAACGACTCGCGGCTGGCCATTCCATATTTTATTGATGATAAAAGCAGATTATCAGCAGAAGGCTTAGATCTTTTTTTTCGGGCTCTATCCTGCCATACATGATAGGTGGGTACAACTGCAGATTCAGGCGCCCCCTAATTACTTTGCGCATTCACAATGACCAAAATATACTGAAAGGTTTACTTTGATCATCTCTCTTATCTTATTTCTATGATACTAATCATTCCCTCGCCTGCCCCCAGATATCATGGCCGACATTGTAGCTGTGCCTTGTTTTCAATGGGAATGAGCGCTAGATTTGGTTCGAAACTGAAGCGTTCAGGAGAATGTTCTTACTTAGAAATCTGTATTAGGCATCATTTTCCAATTTACCGAAGTAACGCCCAACACCGGAACTGAAAGACTGTGCACCTCACCAGTTTAATAGAAATAAAGCATTCTTCTCTAGCATTTCTTCACAGGAGAAACAAATAACAAGGGCAGTAGAAATGTGAAGGCCCTCTCTTCAGTACCAAGTGAAAATGCCGGTAATGAATTTTACTGATTGTGGCGTGGGCAATAGCCACTAACGCAGGTCCTTAGAACCAATAATTTACAGATACTCAACATCACAACAATAAAAACTGAAACCAAAGAAAGTCCATTTGAAAATCAATCAGTTCCCTCATGGGTACGCTCCGCGTAAGATATGCAAAGCTGTACTGCTGTTAATTTTATTTATATCTTTAAATGTGGGAAAAAAAATAACGAAAAGAACCGGCGCGACAAAACAATTGCCCCGCATCGCGGCAGCGACGAAGTGAGTTAGTCCGATGACCGGGGAAACTGGGCCATCCTGGAATTATTGGTCAAGGTAATGTAATTGTGTAAGTAATACCTTTTCAGTACGTAGTTTCGAATATTTGTCTATGGTCCATCCCTTGTTGTCCTTTTCCTTTTTTTCTCATTGTTTGAAGACCTAAAGGTGCTTAGGGGGCAGGGCAACCTAATTAATATGGATGGTTGCAATGTTAATAGCAATATCATTAATGACTGTGATTTACCTCGATCGGTGAGGGCATTCGTAAACCAGTTTGTTTTTGCGATGAATGGAGAACTACATTCATTGTCTTACCCGAAATGGAGTTAGGCGACATCCCAACCATATATCATTTATATATCTATTCCTACTTTTTTTTGTGCAATTATTTATTTGTACTGGTAAAGCATCTCTAATGATTCGTTTTAGTTCAGTGCCGTATGTTTATATGTAGATTCTGCTACTATTTGAGTTGTAGTCTTCTTGGATTTGATTATATTTTGTATTCCTGATTTCTTAGTGTAACTATAAATCTTATATTTAACTTTGAGAGTTTAAAGAAAAATTTATTCTTTCATTTCCTTTTGAAACACTGCAAGATCAGCAGGCACCCCCTAATTAGTCGAATGCGCATCTTAATATCAAACATTCTGCTCTTATCTTAATCATACCTCCCGCAGATTTATCTGATATTGTAAGCTTGTGCCTTGTTTGCAGTTGATGAGATGCGCACTAGATTTGTTCGAAACATTAGAGCTTCAGAAGAATATCTTTAGGCATCGTTTTACCAAAAAAATTTCCTGAAATAACGCCCAACCCGGAAACTTGAAGAGTGTGACCTTGCCAGTTAATAGAACAAAGCTTCTGGGTCCACTTTCCTCACACAGCATTTTCTTTGTAAACAAAAAACAGTAGAGATGAGAAGGCCGCTCTTCCCAGTATCCAGAGAAAAAATGACGTAAACTCGAAGAAAACGAGGCAAATATCAACGCGATTGTAGCGGAAGACATGCAAGTGAAATCCAATTTCGCCAGTTCAAATTTTTACTTAATTGTTGCGTGGCAATAGACCAAATGGCGGGTCCATTAGAACCAATAAGTTACGATAATCACACACAATAAAAAACTGGAACTAAAAGAAGCAGTTGAAAATCAAATCAGTGCCCTCATGGAATAATCTGCTAGATATGGCAAAAGCTGTACTGCTGTTAATTTATTTAAAATGTGGGATAACGAAAAGAAACGGCGTCGACAAACAATTGCCCCGCATCGCGCAGCGGACGAAGTGAGTAGTCCCACGCCAGGAAACTGGCCATCCTGGAAAAAAGGTAAAGTAATGGTAAGTAATACACTTCAGTACGTAGTTCGATATATTTTGTCTAGTGTCCAGCCCTTGTTTCTTTTCTTTTTCTCTTGTTGGAAGACCCTAAAGGTGACTTAGGGGGCAAGGGCCACCTAATTATTATGGATAGTGCAATGTAATAGCAATATCATTATGACTGATTTACGTCATTTTTTTTTTCTTTCTTTCTTATTGGTAACACTCATGCCTCCCAGCTATCGGTGAGGGCATATCGGAACCATGTTTTCGTTTGCGATGGGAATGAGAACTACATTTCATGTTTTACCCGGAAATGGATGTTAGGCGTCATCTCCAACCTTATCGTTTAATGCATATATTCTAGGTTTATCAATCTGTCAAAACGTATTACATTAACATAGTAATCCTTGTTTTGTCTTGTCGGCTCTTTCACAAGGTGATGTTTCTTGTTTTTCGTTTTTTGTACATATTTCATTTTGTACTGTAAAGCCATCTCTAATGATTTGTTCTATGCATATGTTCGTATATGTTTCATGTTATTTTTGAGTTGTAGTATGCTTAGATTTGATTATAGTTTGATTATTGATTACATTTTTGGATTCCTAATATCTTAAGTGCTACTACACAATTTTATATTTAAAATTTGAGAGGTTAAGGAAATTTTCTGTTCATTGTCCTTTTTTTTATGTGAAAATAACTTTCATTATGTCATGATTGATATTTTTTTAGTATTATGCTGAATTTGAATTGTCTGACCCTTCTTTATTACTAAGGCTACTCGTTTATTTTCTAATATGGGTTCGTCAAGTTCATTACATGCAAGTTTTTCTTAGCTAGCATCCTGTACGTTGTCGGTGCAACTTTACTGGAATTGTATTACCAACCTTTTTTTTAAAAAGAGCCCCTTTATCACAGCTAGAAACAGTTTATTTGTTCCGATACTATTCTGCATATTTTTGTCTCATATCGAACTGCCTGCCGAGTATCGATACTGATATGTTACGTTGTCCAATAGCGTTATTTCAGTGACTAGTTACAGGAAACATTGCACATGTTTAATTGAACAGTCTGATACCCTATACAATACAAATAGGTGAAGTGAAGCAGTGCTCTCTCTCCTCTCTCATTCACTCCCTCATCTCCTCTCTATTTCGTCCTTCTCATCTCTCTCATCTCCTCTCCTTCTCGTCTCTCTCATCTCCTCTCTCTCTCTCTCTCTCTCTCCTATCTGCCTTCTCTCTCTCTCTCACTCCCATCTCTCTCTCTCTCTCCTTCCTCTCTCTCTCCTCCTTCTCTCTCTCTCTCTCCTTCCCTCTCTCTCTCTCCTTCCCTCCCCTCTCTCTCTCCTTTCCCTCTCTCTCTCTCTCTCTCTCTCCCTCTCTCTCTCTCTCTCCTCTCTCCTCTCATGTCTCTCCTCTCTCCATCTCTCTCTCTCTCTCTCTCGGCCCGCAACAGAGTACTGGAGTATCTTGTCATCTTAAAATCACTGGCTTGGAGTAGACATTTTTATAGATGCCGTTATTCAGTATGCAGTAGTTTGGGGTAAAACCTGTTGTCAGTGAATTTTGTGAACCACCTACATGAAGACTGTAAAAGGGATTCCAATTGGGCTCCAAATTTCAAGAGATGACCAACTGCAAGATTGCCTCTGTCCTCAGAAGTTCCTAAGGGTGAGTAATTTTCTACCTCTGGTTTAAATCCATTCAGCAGATTATCAATCTATTTTCTCTCAGATTCCTCATACCTTGTTTTTCTCCTCAAACTAATTGATTTACTTTTTTAATCCATGTGTGGACTATAGTACTATCAGGCAAGAAAAATTAGTTGAGACAATCTCAGTAGTGTAATTTTATTTGGGTATAACACTTACCACATTTTAATATTCAAATTGACATATTTAAATGCAGCTAATACATCTTGATAGTGTAATTCCTTACTAATAAGGTAATTTTATTACATCATGTTTAGGGTAGTAATACAGTTATTCAAATATACTTTCTTAAAAGTATTCATGCTACTCGCGGTTTATATTTAATATTTTCAATAAATATGTATAGAAATTATCCATACATTCTTGTATCTAATCTAACTGTTTAGATTTTCTGCAATTTGCACTTATTTTCATCATAGAACTATAATAAGGGAAGTTATATCCTACCAATTTATATAGCTAGAATTATCATTTTTGCAACATTGTAAGAAAATTAGTTGTAGTGAATCACTTGTAGTAAAAAGTTTGCAATGGTTGAATTTGTTTTATTAGATTAGCTTGTGAGCGAAATCATAATTAGTGGAAACTGCATAGTGGAGCATATAATGAAAGATTTGTTCAATGGTGATGCAATAGTGAATTTGATGCATGTACTCTGGAATCTCACCCTTTTCAAATACCTGCTGCCTACACAAATATTTCAATATGTCGGCCCCAAAACCCAAGATGCCCCCTCCAGGCTTTTTTTTTTTTTTTTTTTTTTTTTTTTACTTAAAGTTTATTATTTTTAAAACACATAAATCTAGTAACGTTGAATGTAAAGTTGTATTGCAGATTAATACCAATGCATGTCTACTATTACGGTTCTTGATGTACAGCAGACATGAGAGCAAAAATGGGGTTGAGCCATAATATTAAAAATATTGAATTTATTACATATAAATGTATGAATGTCGTGTAATAAACTGGGGATTGTGGGAATCTTGGTACCAAAGCATTCGGTAGCTATTATAAGTTTTTGTTGAGATACAAGCATCTGTAAGTCTATGTGATGACAAAAAAGGAGTTTAATATCCTATGTTTATATAATCTGATTTTCTGCTTCTCGAATTGATATGACCTGCCAAATGAACTTTGAGTCAGAATTTAATATATCAGTTCCTGTACCCGAAAAGGCTCCTGTATTAAATATTTTGTTTGGGATGTCTGCTAAAAAAACTTATGTAATTTACAAAAAAAGCATTATATATATATTTTGCAAGTCTCATACTCTAAATACTCATGGTGAAATAAGATCCTACTTATTGATGACATACATAGCAGTTACAAAGTATAACAGTTCATGTGCCCAAACATAAGACCCTAGTACACTCACATTTGCAAATGCACGTGATACCCAGTTTTTAGCACTTGCCACCTGCCATGACAGCCAGATTTTACACCCACATTTGGTGAGGCTGTTGGCAATCTTGGCCATTGGAGAATTAGAATGTCCAAGAAGACCTGCCATTCCTTCTGCCATTGCCAGTATTCAGGATCCTCTGCTTTTTCTTGCTGACCTGAATTAACATGGCCCACACACAAACTAGCCTGGTAGGACAGTGCACCTGGTGTGTTGGAGAACTGCTCTGTGGGTGGGATTGACCATAAAGGCCTCTGCTTTCGGCAAACATGTCAAGCCTAGACCTAATCCAACTATAGCAGCTATGCTGTATCTGGTCGTACATTAGGAAACAACCTCTTCCAGATGAACATGGGAAGAAATGCATAGCCTTTGACCCACTGGGCCAACTAGTGCAGTATGTCAGTCACACTGATCCAGCACAGGCTGTGCCTTGCCCAAATTGCAACCCACATCTGCTGTAAGCCCAGACTCTTTGAAGCAGTGGCAAAGATAAGTTTGTGGCCAAGACAATGTCTGTGTCAATTTTGCCTGATCATGATGGAATTGCCTGCCCATGTACAGTAGCATATTTGGTGTGGCACAAAAGATGCAGCTGTCAGCTTTTATGTGACAGCATCACTGTTGTGTGCTGACTTTACTCCATGCATTCTGGGTAGCTTTTATCGTCAAATTTCTGTCTTGCAATGACCGCACTTGGAGTTCATAGACACCCCCCAAAAATGGTGCACAACACAACAGTTTCATGTTTCATAGTTTGCCAAAATAAATGATTACTTCAAGTATAATTTTACTGTTATAGCCTTTACTGAAAAAGTTTACGTTAACAACAGTCAATGGTGCTATTTTTTCTCTCCCCGATAACTTGTGCTGTATCTCCAGAACCGTAATGATACAGACATCACAGTCCATAATATCGCAATACCAAACTGTATATTAGTTTAGTACATGTAATAAGGCTTAAATCATGCCTTTTTAGTATACCGAAAAAAAATTGGTCGGGCATTCTTGGATTTGGTGCTGTGAAATCAGTTGTTGGCGGAAGCTGTTAGCTGTCAGTTGTAATTGGAAACAGCTGTATTAGAAATCAATTACCAACATATAAAAGAAGAGAAGTTGTGGAAAGAAATATCAATAGAAGTTAATTTAGTTTCAGGTTAAAATAGTTTTTTTAATCAGTTACTATTTCATAAATTCTACAGAAAGCATAACTTCATAAGACTTAGTTGATTCATATTTTGCGGAATTGGTTTTAGTAAATTCGCTATTGGGGATGTTGAACAGCTCGTATCTGGATTAAGCAGTCCACCGATTTGCATGGATATAACTATAGTGTAATCAGTTGTCATTTTGCTCACTGGGTGAATGGTAGCTAATTCTAGATTCGTTTATATGGAATAATTCGCAGTGAAGGTCATTTGCATGGAATAAGCTTGAGGTGAGTGGATCGGGGGAAGTTAGGTCGATCAGTTGTACTAAAACGAGTTGACGATGTGTTTGTTATATTATAACAGTTATGGTAAAATTGGATGTAGAATTCATTGTGACGAGGATTAGACCATATAGTTTGTAAAGCCAGTAGTTGTCAACACTACTGTGAGTGTTTCCTTTTCCCCCCCCCCCCACCTTTGGGTTTTATGTAGTGGGAGTGGTTGCATCTGTTGTAGTGGGAGTGGTTGCATCCCCTGGGGGGGGTTTTTTTTTTTTTTTGTTTTTTTTTTTGTAGTGGAGTGGTTGCATCTGTTGTCGTGGGAGTGGGTTCCATCTGTTGTAGTGGGGTGGTTGCCTCTGTGTAGTGGGAGTGTTTAACCCTAGTGTGTAAGTGGGAGGTTTGTACCTGTTGTAATGGCAGTCGTACTGTTGTAGTTGCATCTGTAGTAGTGCAGAGGATGTATCTGTTGTAGTGGCTGTGGTATCTGTTATAGGTGGAGTGGTTGTCTCTGTTGTGTGGGAGTGGTTGCATCTTTTGTAGTGGGAGTGGTTGCATCTGTTTGTAGTGGAGTTGTTGCATCTTTGTAGTGGGAGTGTTGCATCTGTTGTAGTGGGAGTTGTTTGCATCTGTTGCATGGGAGTGGTTGCATCTGTTGTGAGTGGGAAGTGGTTTGCATCTGTTTGTAGTGGGAGTGTTGCAATCTGTTGTAGTGGGGTTTGCTCTGTTGTAGTGTGAGTGGTTGCATCTGTTGTAGTGGGAGTGGTTGCATCTGTTTGTAGTGGGAGGGGGTGCATCTGTTGTAGTGGGAGGGGGTGCATCTGTTGTAGTGGGAGGGGGTGCATCTGTTGTAGTGGGAGGGGTTGCATCTGTTGTAGTGGGAGGGGTTGCATCTGTTGTAGTGGGAGGGGTTGCATCTGTTGTAGTGGGAGGGGTTTGCATCTGTCGTAGTGGGAGGGGTTGCATCTGTGGTAGTGGGAGGGGTTTGCATCTGTTGTAGTGGAGTGGTTGCATCTTTGTAGTGGACCAGTTACACTGATGGAGAGAGTGGGTTTTTTTGGAAGTAGTAGGTAATGGGAGATCCAGTAGTCGTTTGTGGTCCCGGTCCAGTAGTCGTTTGTGGTCCCGGTCCAGTAGTTGTTTGTGGTCCCGGTCCAGTAGTTGTTTGTGGTCCCGGTCCAGTAGTCGTTTGTGGTCCCGGTCCAGTAGTCGTTTGTGGTCCCGGTCAGTAGTCGTTTGTGGTCCCGGTCCAGTAGTTGTTTGTGGTCCCGGTCCAGTAGTTGTTTGTGGTCCCGGTCCAGTAGTTGTTTGTGGTCCCGGTCCAGCAGTTGTTTGTGGTCCCGGTCCAGTAGTTTGTGGTCCCGGTCCAGTAGTTTGTGGTCCCTGACCAGTAGTTGTTTGTGGTCCTGGTCCAGGGGTTGTTTGTGGTCCCGGCCCAGTAGTTGTTTGTGGTCCCGGACCAGCAGTTGTTTGTGGTCCTGGACCAGTAGTTGTTTGTGGTCCCGGGCCAGCAGTTGTTTGTGGTCCCGGACCAGCAGTTGTTTGTGGTCCCGGACCAGCAGTTGTTTGTGGTCCCGGACCAGCAGTTGTTTGTGGTCCCGGACCAGGGGTTTGTGGTGCTGATTCTGTCGTGGTGCCTGGGCCCTGTATCTCTGGTGACAGAAAACCGAAAATCATCAGTAACTTCATCTGTTGAGATTAATTGCAAAGTTATTGCAGAAGAGTAAGTTAGATTAGTGCTCCAAAGTTAAGGAAAAGATGATAATACTTATCATCCTTTTTAGGACAATAATGATGATTACTGTTGCTGATATCTTGATTTTCCATTCATAATGTCTTTTAATTATAAATGTTCATATTCTTTATACAATTATTATGATTGTTATGTGTACGGTAACTTTAGTGTTGTTATCAGCATTAATGTTATCATCATTATTATCGTGATTCTTATTATTATCATTATCATCAACACCATCATCCATTATCATCGTTATTATTATATTATTGTTATATCAATTATTTGTACCACCATTATAGTATAGTATTACTATTATCTTTCTTATTATTATCATCATTATTAATATTACTATTACTGTTATCATAATTACTATTATCAGTATTATTCTTCATTTAAGGTTAAACACTACTCATAGTGTTGAGAGTTATTACTATCAATTAATTTCAGGATGATCATAGTTTACCTGTATTTGTAGGTGAATCTTGTTCGCTACCAGTATGGTAGTATTATCATTACCTTTATTAGAATGATGCATCATGATTACTATCATTATGATTATTATAAATGTTACAGTGATCAGAATACAGTTCAGTGAAGCAAATTGCTTGTTATTAATGTATTGCATATGTCGATACTACTGTTGCTTATTAAACGCAGTTATCAATGCCATCTGGTTAATGTTATGATAGTGTCATTAACCTCATTTATTTTATCAGACACATTACTGCTTTATTCTTTTCTTCATTCTCTTGCGATTACCATCACTGACGCTAGTGGTATTATCATCACTGAACATTTTATCATGATGACAACGATAGCAAAATACTAAAGATATCAATTAAACTGTTTGTGCTTCATATAGTTGTGTGTATGCTATAATTAAGTCCACGTAAATAGTCAGTGCTTGTGTGTATGTGCTTTACGCAATTTCCTTTTACATACCTAGACAACAGACTTTCGGTTCTTTGCATGGTTTCTTCACCGTGACGATTCTACCGTTGCACTCTCCTTCTTTCTTACACTTCCCTCCTCTGTCGCTACAGGTGCGGTTTGAGCAGCATACCTTACCAGCTTTGCCACTTCTTGCTGGGGTTCAACACTTTGCTTTACATTTAGCTTCTTTTTACACTGTCCACTCATCGATTTACAAGTTGTTCCCTTTTCACAACAGACTTTACCCTCCTTGCATGCTATAGAGGGAGTAAGCGTGTTTTGGTTGCATTTAGACGCCTTTCGACAGTTTCCACCCAGCTTTCTACAGGTTTCTTTCCTTTTTCACAACATACTTTACCATCTTTGCATGGTATAGAAGGAGTAAGTGTGTTTTTCTTGCATTTAGACGCCTTTCGACAGTTACCACCCAGCGAGCTACAGGTTTCTCCTCTTTCGCAACAGACCTTACCATCTTTGCATGGTATAGAAGGAGTAAGTGTGTTTTCCTTGCATTTAGACGCCTTTCGACAGTTACCACCTAGCCCCCTACAAGTTTCTCCTCTTTCGCAACAGATCTTACCATCTTTGCATGGTATAGAGGGAGTAAGAATGTTTTTGTTACATTTAGATTCCTTTCGACAAACACCATTCATGTTTTTTACACGTTTCTCCTTTCTTGCAACATATCTTATTACTCCTACATTTCTTGGTGGGACTTAGGATTTCGTTTCTGCATTTACTTTCAACTTTACAGTTTCCGCCCAAGCTTTTGCAGTTCTCTTTCTTTGCCCTGTCGCAGCAAACTTTTCCTTTCTTACAACCTTTCAGTTTCTTGACATTTCCTCTACAGTTTTTTACGCACCTGAAGCCCTTTGATTTGCAGGTGTCCTTGGTTCTCTTGCAGCAGTTTTTAGTCGCATCCGGACATTCGATAGGAAGTTTCTCTTGACATTTATTGGTAGCGTCGTTGCACGTTCCTCCTGCTGCTGTACAGTCATTGTCTCTTCCTCTAGCCGTAATTTGTTTTTGAGTCTCTAATTTGAGTGACTTCTTGCAGCACATCATTTTGTCGGGGCAATTTCTTTCGTTGTCAACAGCACCTGGGCAATCGTGGCTGCATGTCCCAAACTGTTCCGTACATCTCTTCTCTACAACCTTCGTGGAATCTTGGTTGCCTGTTTTTAAAAAAGGTCTTATATTATGATGGTTGTGTATGTATATGTATAATTTATTATATATATATTATATATATATATATATATATATATATAGTTTGTGTGTACATATATATCAGGGGTACCCAACCTAGGGTACATGTACCCTAGTGGTACATTTATACTGTACAATACATTAAGTAGTCTCCTTTCAGACTGTATAATGTTATTTGTCTTCTCGTTTTGGTAAGCAAAGCTTTACTTATAAGTTATATAACTATTATTAACTATGCATGTGATGACCAAAATATTTCATTAATGTAGTTTAATGACTGTAGTTTATTAACATTATCGATATTAAGACTCCTGTGCAGTCTACAAATACAGATTTAATAAGAAAATAGTTTTAAAATGATTTCACCGGCATCATATGCATTTATCTCTATCTATCTATCTATATATATGCATTTATGTATAAATGTATACATAACCAATGTATATATATATATATTGTATGTATATACGTATACAGACGTGTGCGTGTGTATGTATTTATATACATACATATATAAATATGCATACACATACATAAATATATATATAAAAGTAAATATACTTAAATATATACTACACATGTATGGACACAAATATATGTATATTTATAATAATAACATATATATAATATATATCATACATATACATATATAAATATATGTATATATATATATATATATAACCTATAATATATATATATATATATATATATATATATTACTATATATATATATATAATATATATGCATTATGTATATATTATATATATATATTATTATATATATATATCTATATAATGTATACTTATAATATACATATGCATACATATATTATTTATATGTATAGATGTTTTATATATATGCATATGTATATATAGGTATGTATGTATATATGCACACACACACACACACACACACACACACACACACACACACACACACACACACACACATATATATATATATATATATAGTATTATATATATATATATGTATATATAAAAATATATACATATGTATATATGTGTATACATATACATTTTATATATAAGCATATGCCTATATATACATATGCATACGTATATATGTGTGTATACCATATGTTTGTGCATATATATATATATATATATATATATATATATATATATATATATATATATATATTACATATGCATATCTATGTATATATGTGTATGTATATTATATAATATATATTAGTATATTATATTATATATATAATAATTTATATATATATAATACATTATTACTATA
>NW_023651602.1:0-5570 GCF_015228065.2 Penaeus monodon
ATTTTATTATTTTTTTATATATAAAATATTTATATTATATATATATTTAGTATTTTTGTATGTATTATACACAAAAAATAAATAGATATATATATTATTAATAATTTTAACAATTTTTTTTTATATTTTAATATACTTTATGATAAATTGCAATATATATATATAATATAATATATATAATATATATTATATATATATATATATATATAATATATATATATAAAATTAAAATATATATATATATATAATATAAAATATATATTTTGGGTTTTGTGTGTGTGTGTGTGTGTTGTGTGTGTGTGTGGTGGTTTTTTTTGTTATATATTTTATCATAATTATATATATATAAAACTAATTATTAAAATTTTATATATCTTTTTATATATATATTATAATTTTATTTGGTGTGGTGTGTGTGTGTTATGTGTGTTTGTGTGTGGTTGTGTGGTGTTTTGTGTGGTGTGTGTGTGTGTGTGTGTGGTGTGTGTATTTTAGTTTTTTATATATTTTAATAGTATATATAATAAATTTTAAATATTATATATATATTTATATATATTAAAATATATTTAAATATGTTAAATTTTATATATATAAAATTTTTTATAATATTTATATATTTAAAATTATAATACTAATTAAAATTATATTTAAAAAATTTTAATAAAATAAAATATATATAATAACCAAAACAAAAAAACAACCCCAATATATATATAATAATATATAAAATTATATAATATTATAAAATATAATTTAAAAATTTTATAATATATATTATATTAATTTTTTAAAAAATATATATTAAAATATTTAAAATATAAAAAATATATATATATATATCAAAAATATATTACCCCGCATATTATTATATAAAATATATATTATAATATATATATTATATATATATATAAACATTTTATTTTTTTTGGGTTTTTCACACATATATTATATTAATATTAATTATATTATTAATAATATATATAATATATATTATATATTATATATATATATATTTTCAATCATATCATTTATCATTATATCATAACACAACCCAAACCACCCCAACCACCAAAAACAACACAACCCCACAACACACACACCACATATAATATATATATATATATAGATATATATAAAAAATTTTATTTATATATATATATATATATATTTTTTTTTTTTTCCCCTTTTTTTTTTTGGCCGCCGGGTCCCAAAAATTTAAGTTTTTTTTTTTTTGGGGGGGGGGGTGTTTTTTCCCGGGGGGGGTTTTTTTTCCTTTTTGGAAATTTCCTCTTTTTTGGGGGGGGTTTGATTTTGGGGGTTGGCCACCCATTGGGGGGGGGGGTTTTTTTAAAAAAAAAAAAGAGGGGGCCCCCCCCGGGTTCCCCCCCTTTTTGATTCCCCCATTCGGCCCCGGGGAAAATTTTGGAAAATTTTAAATTTTTTTTTTAAAAAATATAAAAAAAAAAAAAAAAAAATAAAAATTAATATAATTTAAAAAAAAAAAAAAAAATTTTTTTAAATTAAAAATATATAAAAAAAATAAATAAAAAAAATTATTTATTTAATTTTTTAAAAAATTTTTATAAAAAATTTTAAATATATATTTTTTTTTTAATTTTTTTTTTTTTTTAAAAAAATTTTTAATTTTAATTTTTTTTTAAAAAAAAAAATTTTTATTTTTAAATATTTTTTTTTTATTATTTTTTTTTTTAAAAATTATTATATATTTTTTTTTTTTAAAAAAAAAACCCCGGGGGGGGTTTTGGGGGGGAAAAAAAGGGCCAAATTAAAGGGGGCCCCCAACCCCCCCCTTTTTTTTTAAAAAAACCCCTTTTCCCCCCCCCCCGGGGGGGGGGGGCCCCCCCCAAAAACCCCAAGCCCGGGTAAATAGAAGAATGATTACCCAAAAAGGTAACACCGCCTTCCGGGGGAAAGGGAAATGGGGACCCTACCACTACCACTCCCCAGAGCAAACCAAAAAATGAAAAATTAAGTATCATGCTGTGACAAAGGCGGCTTTAACATGAACCCCCGTTAAAAGAAGGGAAATCATACATATATAATATATAATATATAATATATATATATATATATATATATATTTTTATAAATATATATAATATGGTGTGTGGGTGTTTTTTGTGTGTGTGGTGGCGGGGCGTGCGTGCGGGGCGTGGTGGTTTTTGTGGGGGTATGCAAAATTTCATATGCATATGCATAGCATATGCAATGCATAAAATATATATATATATATATTATTTATATATTAAAATATATATATATTATATATAATATATTTTATATATATATTATATTTTTTTAAAAACTTGTGAGACACACACACGCCCCCACCCCCACATTAAAATGTGTTTTTATATATATAAAATATTATAATATATATATTATATATATATATATTTTAATATCCTGGGTATATTTTTGAATGCATGGGTTTTAAAATATAAATATTTATAAAAAAGATATATTATGATCTCTATAAAATAAATAATTTAATAATATATATTTCATATATTATTTTATATATATATATATATATATAAAATAATTGCATGTTTAAAAAATATATATTTATAAAATATATTATTCTATATTTATTAATTTTTTTAAAATTTTTTAAAATATTATTCCCTTTATTCTATATATATTTTATATATAAAATTAATTTTTATATATATGTGTGTGTGGTGTGTGTGGTGGGGGTTTTTTGTTTATTATATTTGATATATATAAAATATAGATAAATATTTTCCCAAAAATATAACCCCAAAATAGAAAAATATAAAAAATTATATAGCGAACATAAATAATTTTAATTTTTAAAAAATGTTTAAAAAAAAAAAAACCAATTAATAAATATATATATTAGAAAAAGGGAAAAAATATATATAGAAAATATATATAATAATTATTTTATATAATATATATAAATATTAGATATATAAATATATATAAATATAATAAAATATTAGAAATATAAAATTTTTATATTAATCTAAATTAAATATTATAATCATTTATAATATTTTTATAAAATATTTTTAAAATTTTAACATATATATATAGAGATATATTTTTAATATTATTTAAAATAACAATAGAGATTTATATAATATAATTAATAAATATTATAAAAATTTTAAAATATATATATGATATATTTTATTATTATATTTAATTTAATTATAGCATAAAAAAATATATTTTATATAATATTTTTATATAAAATTTTAAAAATTTTAAAAATATAATATATATAATATTATAATTTTTATCCTTTTCTATATTATATATATATTTATTTATATATATAATTATATATTTTAATATATTTTATTAATAAATATTTATGATATATAAAATATATATTTTATATGAATAAAATTTTATATATATCTTTTAATATTATATATATATAAATATAAAATATATATAAAAAAATAAAATATATTTTTATTATATATATATAATATATCATGCATATATATATATATATATAATTTTATAAAAATAATTTTATATATCATATATATATATATATTTTATATATAAATTAAAATGAAAAACCCAAAAAAAAAAAAAAAAAAAAAAAACCCCCAAAAAAATAACCCAAAAACAAAACCCTATATAATAATATATAAAAATATATATATATATATACTATATTAATTTTATATATACTGTATATAATAATATAATAAAAAAAAAAAACACACACACCCACACCCCACACACACACACACCCCACACACACACACACACAAAATACAAAAAAAAAATATATATATATATAAAAATAATAATAGTATATGTTTAAAAAAATTATATATATATATTAAAATATTAATTTATATATATTTTATTATATATATAATTCATAACAAAAAAAACAACAAAAAAAAAAACCCCAAAATAATATTTTTATAAATTTTTTTTTTAGATATAAAAATAAAATATATTTTATATTAAATATAATTATATATATATTATTTATATATATATATTTTTTTTTTATTATATTTTATATTTTAATATATATATATATTTATTATAAATTATATATAAATATATAAAATATGTTAAAAAATATTATATATTTATTATTTTTATTATTTTAATATTAAAATTATATATATAATATATATTAGAAATATATATATATATATATTTTAATATATATTTTTATATTTTATATAAAATTATATAAATTTATATATTTTTTTTTTTGGTTTTTTTTTATTTTTTTGGAAAAAATTTTTTTATTAAAATTTTATATATTAATTGTTTTTTATTAGCAAAATTTTTTTAAATATTATTAAAATTGGTTTTATTCTTTTAATTAAAAAAAAAAAAATAATATTGAAAATTTTTTTTTTTTTGTAAAAATTTTTTATATTATAAAATTTTTGTTTGTTTTTCTTGTTTGGGGTTTTGGGTTTTGGGTGGTTTGAAAAAAATCCGAAATTTAGAAAGGTTTTAAAACCCCTCCCCGATCCCTTTTCCTTAAAAGAAAAGGCCATCCCAAATTAAAAAAAGGAAAAAAAAATATTTGGGATTAAGCAATTCCTTTGTTCCCCTTTTTCGGGAAATTTAATCCCAAAAATGTCATTGTTAAAACAGATTAAGCCGGCCTGGGAAAAGAGGAAAAATGCCCCAAAAGCCAAAAGGGGGTTAAAAATCCCATCCGTTCCCTTTACATTTTCGAAAACCGCCATCCCCCAGAGGAAAAACGGAGCAAAAAAAAAAATTAAAGGGGTTTTAAAAAAGGAAAGGCAGTTTTTGCTTTTGAAAAAACAAAATTTTAAAAAACTCCCGGGGAAAAGTTGGGGTGGTTAAAAAATTTCCCGGATTTTTTTGACCCAAATGGAAAAAAAAAAGTTTTTTTCCTTTCCCCAAAAACCCAAAGGGGGAAAAACCGGTCCAAATTTTGCTTTAAAATTTTATGAAAAAAACGCCGTTCACCCCCAAAAGAGCCAGAGGAGGGTCGACCCCGACACCAGGGGAAAAAAAAAAATTTAAAAAGGGTTTAAAAGGCCTTTTTAAAAGACCTGGGGGAACCTGGGTTTGGGAAAAGAAAAAACTTTAATTTTAAAAATTTTTTTTTCTTGGGCCTTTAAAAACCGGGGAAAATTTTTAAAAGGGGACCCTTTAAAAATCGTCCCGGGATTTTTTTTTTTAACAAAAAAATTAAAACATTTTAAAAAAATTTGTTATTCTTTTTCCCAAAAATTTTAAAAACAATAGAAAAAAAAAAACATAAAACTTTTTGCCGGGTTTTTATTCAAAAAAAAACCAAAAAATTATTAAAGAAAAAAATTTTTTTTTCCCCCGAGGTGGGCCCGGGGGGAAAACCCGGGGAAACTTACCCACGGGCCCCCCAAAAGAAAATTTTTCAAAATTTAAAAAAATCAAAAGGTTTTGGAACGAATTTGGCTTCCGTTTTTGGTTCCAAAACCTTAAATCTTCTTTGGGGCTAAAACCAAAAAAAAGGTTTTTTTTCTTACTGCCGCGTTCAAAAAAAATTTTTTGGGGGAAAAAAACCCAATTTT
>NW_023651603.1:0-5570 GCF_015228065.2 Penaeus monodon
AATTATCTTACCTGTGTCGTCCTGTGAATTAGTAGCATGTCCGAAAGTGAAAAGTACTCTGCAAAGCAATGTTGTGTGCTACGTCCCGATAGGAATCCGTACAGTCTGTGAGATAATTTACCTTGTAACCTGTACCTGAGTCTGTTCAAAATTATCCTTTCTAGAACTTTGCATACACATGAGGTTAATGAAATTGGTCGGTATTTATCAGTGTTTGATTTCGGTATAGGATGATTAGACTGCGTGTCCAGGGCCAGGCAGAATACCTTGTGACAAACTTAACCTGTATAGGTGCAAAAGGGGATTACCAGGTACCTGAGCTATAAGGCGGAGGACACTATAGGTAATTCCATCCTCACCTGGGGCGGACGCTTTTCCTTTGATCAGTGCATTGTTCAGTTCCCACTCAGTGATCTCAGCAAAGTCTGAGGGGTCAGTATCAGAACATCCAATCTCAATGGCAAATTTGCGTGCAATTTTAGATTGACTAAGGTGATCCTGAATATTTGTGGGAAGTGAGCTCAATTTGGACGCTCCAGCCATTGACTAAGGAGCATATCTGCTTGTGCAAGAGGACTATGGAACTGCGGGGTGTTAGTTGGTTTGCCTGAAATTCGATTAATTTTTTTCCAGACCTCCGACATTGAGGTGTTATTGTTAATGCTTTGTAGGAACTGTTCAAAGTGTTCATTTCTGAAATGAGTTTTTAATTCCCGTAGGTTTTTGTTAGCCTTAAGAAATTCAATAAGGTTGTCACGGGTATTATCCTGCTTGTAGATATCATAAAGCTCCTGAACTCGCTTTTGTTCCCTTAATAATGTAGGGTCACCGACCCACTTAGGTTGTTTGCAGCGTTGTGAGTTGCTGTTCTTGAAGGTTTTCTTTGGACAGACCCAAGTGTTGTAGTAATCAGTGACCACTGTTGTCATGTCCATGGAAAATTTATCAACACTTGTTACTGTGTAATCATTGTACCAGTCATAGATACGTGATTTAAAGTGATGCTCAAGGTAAGGGGGGATAGAAATTTTGACCCTATTTGTTTTTGGTGACTGAGTATTATCAACAGCGTATCTCGTTACTATTGCAAAGTGGTCACTGATTAGCTCTGTTGCAAGCATGCTTCTGACGTTTCCATGCACAAGATCCCTTCCTATTACATAATCTAGCCTGCCCCCGCCACGTGAGTTTGCCTGTCTGTATCATATACTGTCATAGATCTGTTGTTCACAAAATGTCGGAACTCTTCGCCATTTTCATTGCATTGACTATCTCCAAATGTATAATGTCTAGCATTAAAATCTCCCATGCATATTGTGCCGTGATTCTGAAAGTTGGGCAGTGAATCAGTCTGAAACTTTCTACACCTTGCGTATACATTGTACAGAGAGAAAAACCCAGAGGCTGTTCGAATATGTAAATGCTGATACTGCACATTATTGTCATTAGATTTCTGCACCAACTTATGCGGTATGGTGTCACTGACATAAGTCAATAGGCCTGTCATTCCTGTGTTCGTATAGGAGTGGTAGCCTCTAATTCTAGGGGCGGTTTTTATTTTAGTGCTGATGTGAAGGGCTCTTGTAAACAGATAACGTCAACATTATTGTTATGAATATAGTAAAGCAAGTCATTAATTCTACGGTTGACACCACGTATATTCCATGAAAGAAAAGTAATTGTTTTCTTGTCCCCCATCACACCCTATGTTTAACTGATTGGTCAAATTTCTGTTTGATGAAACTCTTTAGTCTGCATATTTCTTGTACTGCATTACGTATTTGTGTTGTATCTTCTTTATTTATCTGTTTGCGCGCTTTCCGCGTATTGATACTATACGCATAATCCGTACCTGATAGCATTTTCTGAGTGATGTCCCACAGATCGGCCGTTTCCTTCGCATCTTCGTCAGCGTCATTTTTACGGTCACTGTCGTCACTGTTTTCAGATGGTCCGCCGTGCGTAATAATAATATCAGAGACCTCATTCGTATTGTCAACATCACTAACATCACTAACATCATCAGAACGCACGTGCGTAATAATAATATCAGAGACCTCATTCGTATTTTCAACATCACTAACATCATCAGAACGCACATTTTCCCTGTCTACACGCTCACTTTTGTTCTCCATTATCATTTTTTTCAATTCAGCAATCTCTTGCCTGATGCTTTTTTTCATTTCAGCAATCTCTTGCCTGATGCTTCTTATTTCCTCGGCCGTATCCATGTCTTTTTCACCAATGGTTTCTCCTGTGGCACTGTTTCCTAGGATGGGGAATCCCCTGGCAGTTGCGGGAATTCCTGTGGGTTGGTGACGTCACGCGGCCCGGGTGGGTGGGTGGGGCTGGGCTGGGCATCGCCACTCCGCAGTCGATGGGTACGGTCGGCGCAGGTGGGGGGGTGCTCGTGGCGGTTTGTGGAGGCAGTTACGGTGCCAGGCCGTCACACCTCCGCTCTGCACCTGACGCACCTCTTCACGATGGTGGCGGCGTCCTCATTGTCGTTGTCCTTTCCGTCGTTTCTTGCAGGGCAGTCCTTTGCCTGGTGAGCTCCTGCACAGACAGCACACGCTGTGTCCTTCCTGCAATATTTAGCTACGTGGCCATAACCTTGACACTTGTAGCAGACTACAACCTCTGAGCACCACGGTCGAATGGAGCTCGGCTCTATGTATCTTCCAAAGAATTGGTACTCTGTAGGTGGCGGCTGTTCACCGCTCCATACAATGATGAGCCTGTTCAAGGGCTGTCCGTCCTTATAGATCCTCCGGGCTTTAAAAAACACCCGGAAGATGCAGTGCTTCCTCAGCGGCCGCCTCCTTCGGAAACTGGTAACCAGGTATCCCCGTATTTTTTCTTTTTAGGCTGAAACTCGTCTTTGTTCTGCAGAGAGATCCCCGCAAAAGTGCCATTAATCATCAGGGCCACATATTGTTGTTGTTCTCGTCGTACATAGACGTAGCGCGAGGATATCCATCTCCCCTGCACCATGTCTAGCGGGCCTTCCTCTTGGAGGGGCGGCAGCTGGCTGACCTCCCTCATCCACCTTATTTTATCGACGGAAGTCGTGTCCTCAGGAAAGGCCAGTCTAATGTACCTCTCCCGGGGGGCGATGGGTTCGCGCTTTTGGGTCGTTCCGTTTGCTTTCTTGGTCAGGTTGCTGGTGTTATTCGGCATGGTTTTCACTTTTTTCCTTTTGGTCTGAACGAGTTGGAATCCCTCGTTATCAGCATCAGGGTCGGCAGTCGAATCCACATCGTTCACATCCCTATGTTCGGTGGAATCAATCCCTCCCATAGAGTGGAGGGTTGAGGGGGTGGTAGTTGGCACTGGCACTGGGGGGGCATCGAGCACGTCCCCACCCTCATCCATGGTAGGACAGTGAGGGGTGGTTGTCCCGTCCGCTTCTTGGGTGATTAATTCCCTGCGGTCGGGCGCGGGGAGGGTGCGAGCGCCAGGTCAAGTGCTGTCACACATACATTCACCAGGTCTCGCCAACGGTCGTTGGTACAGCACCCTGTTACCTTAGCATCACACTCAGTATTCGTAATTTTTACTAAGCACTGTTTTTTCTAGAGTCCCTGACCATAATATCCGAACAATTGGTGTATGTACACACACACACACCACGCACACTCTGAGTATAAGGACTACCAGTTTTGAGGGGGTTTTATCCCGTTAAGATCGTCCAGAACACAGGAGAATCCTGATTACGTCCTGCTTTGGTGTTACTAGGCTTACAACTGATGTTTGTTAAGTTAAGTTAAGTTTTATTTACCACCCTGGCTATCTGTCAGGTGGGGCAATATGATTACAGTTTTACTATATCTGACATTTACGTAGTCTTAACTACTGTATTGTACAAGGTAAAATATAAATTAATCATACATCATACAAAAATATTATTCAAAATGTTTTGCCATGTTTTTGAATAACATTTTTAATTTGATACGGGATTTATCACAAAAAAAAATTTTAGGGTTTAGTACGAGTTTTATTTTCCCCTTTTTTACCCAATAAAATGAAAAAATTCACATAGTTTTTTATCCCTCATTTTTGGTTGTCAAAAGGTGTATAAACATGACTTTTCCGAATATAGTGTCAAGCTTTTCGTTTTTTCTTCTTTTACCCCGTTACATCTAGTTTTAATTGATTTCCTTGAAACCCGTGCAGTTGCCAGTACTTCGAACCCTAACGTATTTGGCAATAAACGTAAACACTTTTCGGGGTTTGACTTCGGTGCCCCCATGGAAAGGGTTTCCCACCCCTAAAACTGATGTAGGCCTTATGGTAAGTTTCGGGGCCTTTGAGTTTTAAATTCAGATCTACTATTTTTTCCCTTATGAGAACTTTTCAATAAAATTGGAAAACCCTAGCAAGGGGATCCCAAGATCTTGTTCCAATATCCTTGCTGCAGGCTTCTTTCCCAAATTTTGTCTCCCGGGGTCGTGCTGCGTTCCCAAACTTTAGATGGTTCCATAAAAAACTGAATTTTGGGAAAACGCTCTTTGATAGGTTACGTTACGCTTAATTCAACTCAAAATTTTTCTTCACCCCAAAATGCTTTGAAAAAATTTAGGGGGAAAGACCCACTTTGGGAGTCAAAAAAAAAAACTACCCGACCCCCTAGACTTTAAGAATTCCGTTTCCCCCAGGAGATACCTGCCAGCCCCGGGTTTGTGTATGCTGGCCCAGTTTTGTTTCTCATATTAACTTGTGTTGTCTTTAAGCCTTTTTTGTATAAAAGCGCAAGCACAACCATTTTGTATCCCGACTGTAGGATTTCCCCGGGTAACACTATTAGAAACATCACCCCTAGATTCTGTGTGTTCCGTTAAACCCTTTCTAGCGCAATTTGTTCAAAACACAGTTTTGCCCCTGGTTTTTTTTTTTGGTAAAATGTAAAGGGGCACGATCCCTGTTGAATTTTTCCATGGGGGAATGGAGCACCTTTGGTATTTTTCTAATTGGAACTTGGGGTTTTTTAATGTTCATGGAGATTTTTTTGAACAAGGGCGCGCGTGTTGGGGTGATTTTTTCACGTTTACTTTTTGGGGATTTTTTTGTTGCAGTTTTTTTGGAAATCTTGGGAGATAGAGGGTTCCCCCAGCTTTGACCCCAAAAAATGGTGGAAATAAATATTATTCTACAAAAGGTTTTAAGTTTTAAATTTTGATTATTTTTTTCTATCCTTGTGGTTTTTCGGGGCGCCCAGGATAATCCCCATAAACTTCATTTTGCCACCTCCAAACTACCTATTTCCCGATTTCCCTTTAAAATGCAACAAGTGCAGTGCATGGAGCTAAAAACTGACCTTATAAAAAACCCAAGTAAAACGTCTAGCACTTTTTCATTGATGCCATGGGTTTTCTTCCCACAAGAACTTTTAAAGGGGTTTCCCCTTTCCCCCCAGAGTCCCCCTTCCCTTTTTAGAGGGACCCCGGGGCATAATTTTCATTCCCCCCCGAGATATTTTAATTGTGGCAAAGTTCCCAAACTCCTGGAAACCCCTTTCAAAAAAAGGGTGGGGGGGATGATACATGGGTTTTTGAGCCATGTTTTCCAGC
>NW_023651604.1:0-5569 GCF_015228065.2 Penaeus monodon
AACCCCAAACACCCCCACACACCCCCCAAATTAAAACACACACAATTTCAACCCCAACCAAAATTTTAAAAAAACAAGAACAAACCCCAAAACCCCACCACCCCACAACCCACCAAAATTACAAAAAAAACAACAAAAAATTTTACAACACCCCCACAATCCCCCCAACACACCCCAAAAATTAAAAAAAAAAAAAATCCACACACCCCAGAGGGGCCACCCCAAAATAACCCCTACTAAAAAGGTTTTTTTTTTTCAGTAAACCGGGCATTTCCACTTTTCAGGGGTTAGGCCCCCTCTCCAAAAATATTATTGGAGTCATTTGGGGATAAACCCCCCCTTTTTAATGGCCCGGGATGCCCCCCCCCCTAATTTTAAAACCCCGGTTTTTTGCGAAAACTTTTCCCTTATTTTCCCGCAGGCGGTTGGGACCCTTCCCCCCACGAAAACCTGCAAAATTGGGGCTTGTTTCCCCCAAAGCGATTTGGGGGTTTTTTTTTCCCGGCCGTTGGGGAATTAGGGGTCCCCCCAAACTAAAACCCCGTTCGGGGGTTTTCAAAGGCATTTTTTTTTTACAGCTCTTGGCGGGGAAAAAAAATGAAACTCGGGGGCCACGAGGGTCCGGGGGGTCCCCAGTAAATTTTAAAACCCCCGGGACCATCGCGCAGCTTAATTTCATATATAAAATATTTTAATATATTTGTGGGGTGCAAATAATAAAAATAATTATAATATACTTTAAAAATTAAAATTATATAATTTTATAATTATTTTTAAAAAATATTTTTGGGGGGTGGTGTGTGGGGGGGGGTTTGGGGGGTGGGGTTGGGGGGTTGGGGGGGGGTGGGGGTGGGTTGGGGTTTGGGGGTGGTTTTTTGTTTGGGGGGGTTGCAATAATATATACATACCCCCACACAACATACACCCCACCAAAACCAAACACACCATACATACATAATATAATTTATATAAATTTTTTTAATTTTTATATATAATATATAATTTAAAATTTTTGGGTTTTGGGGTGGGGGTGGGGGGGGTGGGGGTTTGTTTTGTTATGTGGGGATGTGGGTTAAAAGTTGGGGGTGTGGGGGGGCAAAAACTTTTATGCGGTTTCCCCCCCCGTGGGGTTTTTGTGGGTTTTTTTCGCCCGCGCAAAAAATTGGGGGGGGGGTGGGTTTGGGGAAAAAAATGTATTTTTTAATATTTTAATAATGAAAAAAAAATTTTTTTTTAATATATATAATTTTATTTATATAAATTATAATATATTAAAATTTTATTAATTAAAATGTTTTTTTGTAAAATTTTTATAAATATATATATTTTTTTTAATAAAAATAAAAAGTATATGATTTTTCTTTATATATAAAAATATTTATATTTTAATAAATAATATTTTTAATAATTTATATAAATTAAAAAAAATTTTTTAATTAATAATTATATATTTATTTATTTATATTTTAATTTTACATAATAATTAAAATATTATAATAATAAATTTAAATTTTAATAACAATAAATTTTAAAAAAACAATTTTACATTTTTATATACATTAATTTAACATACTTATTAAAAATTTTTATATAAAATAAAAAATTTAATTAAATTTTTTAATTTTTTTAAATAATTTTTAAAAAAATTTTATAAAAACACGTGTTTTGGTGTGGGTCCCCCCCCCCGTACACTTTTGTGTTGGGTTTTGGGGAATTTTTATTATATAAAAAATAAATTAAAAATTAAAATTAATAATTTAAATTGTTATTTTTTTTTTTACCCACCCCAACACAAACCACACCACACACACACACACACACACACCCAAACACACCCCAAACCCCACAAACACAAACAAAAACACACAAACAACCACCAAACCCCCAAAACCCAAACCCCCAAAACAAAACCCCCCCCCAAACACCCCCTAAACCAAAAAATCCCCACCACAAAAACATAACACCACATCCCCACACACAAAAATACCACAAAAAACCCCCAAAAAAACCAACAACACCCCCAAAAAAAAAAAAAAAATCGCACAACACAACAAAAAACCATCGCCAACCACCCATTTTTCACACCCCCAACCCCACAAACACCCCCCAACACCACAACACAAAACAACACCCCCCACACAAAAACCCCCAAAACAACACACACACACCACCAAAAACAAACACCCACAAAAACAAAACCCCCAAAAAAAAACCAAAAACAAACCAACCCAAAACACACACACACATCCCCCACAAAAACACCCCAAAACATCCCGGGGACACACAAAAACAAACCCACAAAAAATCGCCCCAAAAACCCCCCCACAAACCCAACCCCCAACAACACACCCCAACCCCCCCACAAAACCACAACCCCCCAACCACAAAAACAACACAACCAAAACCACCACAACAACACACAAACCCCAAAAAAACACACCAAACTCCCGCCAAAAAAAAAAAAACCGGGGGAACATTTTTTTTAAAGTATTAAAAATTTCCCCCCAAAAACCCTCTTTTTTTGCTATTTCCCCCGGGGGCGCCCAAAAAAAAATTATCTTCAATTTAAATTTTTGCCCCTTTTTTTTCATACAATCATTTTCCCCGCACGCACGCAACGCAAAGGCCCCGAACCCCCCCGTAAAAAAAACAAAAAACATCACTAGCCTATCCCCTTTTTTTAAAAACTAGTTCCCCCCCTCCAGACAAGGGCAATTTTTGGGCTCGATGAAAATCAAAAATTTTCAGAAAAATGGTAAAAATATCAATTTTTCCCCCTTTTTTTTTTTTAGTGCCCCCCATAGAAAAAAAAGGTTTTTCTTTTTTTTTCATTGTGTAAACATGGCCTCATCAACGGAATCGTTTACATATTACGTTTTTCAGTTTTATAGTTTTTTTTCATTTTCTTTTAATTTTTTTTCATTTTGTTTTTTCACGTGCGAACCTTTTTGCGTTGACATAAACTTTCCCTTTGCAGTTCGATATCCATTTTAAGAAAAAAAAAAAAAAGTGGGAAATATTTTTTTTCTTTAAGAATATCGTTTAATCCTTCTTCTTATCGCCATGACTAAGCCAAGTATTTTAGATCGTCCACGGGAGAATATCATAGCTAAAACCTGTCGACGACGCCCTTGAAATTAGTGATCGAAGGGCATCAACATTCCGCGCGGCGAAGAGCGTGGCGGGAAAAACCGTTTTTAGGCTCATGAGGCCTTTATTGACCCCGTCGAGGGTCCGTTAGGTGAACGTCCACTTTTTTTTGCTCCTGTTTTTTACTGATGTCTTCGCTTGCAAGTATTGGCGTTTGAACTAAGTTTTTTTTATTTATTATATTATTTTTTTTATTATTATTTTCAGTTTAAAGTGCGTTTGTTGGTTCTGATTGGAGGGTTGTTTATTTTTGTATATCGGATAGACGGACATTCGCGAGGAGATATTGAGGGTCTTTCAATGTATGTTGCCATGGAAGGATAGAAGCCCTACGGTATCAGGCGTGTTTTTGGGCATTGGCCTTGGAATGTGAATAGTTAAGCACTTTGACGTGTGTGTATGCATGTGTGTTACATGCTTTTCACACGAGTGTACGTGAGTGTATCCATCACACACACACACCAAACAACACGCGTGGACAACAACACACACACACACACCACACACACCAACACAAAACCACACAACACAACACACACACACACACCACACACACACACAACACAACACAACCACACAACATATTTTTAACACAGCACACCACACACCACACACAACACACACACACACACACATATATTTACAACATGCACAACAGGAATATATATCCTACAAACGCATATAACCTTAACTTAATGATACGAATCATATATTCATAACCTAGTCACGTAGATAACATGATACACACGTTTCGGAACCCTTCTTAACCCCCCCTCCCCTCCCCACACCACATAAACATATATATATACACAAACACATACTTCATGTTTGGAGGGATAGGGGTACCTTACGAGTCATATTTGTTTAATTTGATAATGACAGTTTTAAGTTATTTAATGGCTTTTAATTAAAAATGCTTGCAAAATTACCCGTATTAGTTGTTTTTATTTTCATTATGCCATTCAAGAGTTCCCTAAGTCATTAAGTCCCGTAATCAGTAGTTTTGTTGCCTAAAGAAAATTTCCAGCGAAAAAATCTAGTTTAAAAGGGCTTTTTTATTCGTTATTTGGTTAATATATAATTTATTTCATATATTCATTTTATAGTAATAATAATTATTAGTCCGTTTATTATTATTTTTACTATTTTTATTTTTTAATTTTTTTTTTTTTTTATATATTTATTTATTTACATATTTTCCGTGTTTGAATTTTATACATAGAGGTCAAGACGTTTGTAAAACATTGTTTAAGGAAGCAAGTGTTCAAGTAAGGATGTAAAGTTAAAAAAGTGATGTTTGAATCTATGCAGGAAAATGAGAAACGAGATAGGTTTTTTTTTTTTTTTAGTATGATAAAAATGGCCCTTTTTTTTTTGGGTTTTTTTCTTTTTCAGGTATCTCGAAATTACCCTCGAAATTTTTCCAGATGTAATTTTTTTTTTTCTTTTTTTATTTCAAAATTCTTCCACCCTTTCCCTTGTATTTATTTTTTTTTTTTTTTTTTCTTTTTTTTTCTTTTTTCGTTTTTTTTGATTTTCAAAATATTCGTTTTTTTTTTTGCTTTTTTTTCAACAAGGAAAATACCAATGTTTTAACTAAACAAACATTCCGTTTTTTTTAATATAAGGGAACACATCTTTTTTGCGGACAACGACCGCTGTTTAACGTAGGTAGTACATCTTCACGACAGAAACCCGTGTTTTTTTTTAAAAAATGGATGACTCGCGTACGGCTTGGAAAGGCTTTGTTAAACTTTCTTTTTTAGATCACGGCCACACCAATCTGGAAGGCCTAAAAGTAAAAAGCCGTCCCATCGATTTTTCTCTTTTTCTTTTATTTAATTTTTTTTTTTCTTAAAATTTTAGATGATTGCCAGTGGCCGTCAGCCCAAGGGCTTTTATTTTTGGCCCCTTGTCTGTGATCGATTTACATTCAAACCCATATGATATTCCGCTGGTTTGGAAAGGTGTTTTTTTAATCGTGCACAAACCTATCAAAAGTTTTTTTTTTATTGTTATTATTCATTATTATCCGTCAATTTAAATCCATCATAATCATCATGAAATTTTGTTATCCCTCATTGTTTTTTTTTTTTAAAAACCATTTTTTTTCTTCTAATCACAAAGGGTCGAAGTTGCTTAAGCTCCACGTTACACGAAGAAATTTAATACCTTGGGTTAAATTCGAGTCCAGTAATCAATAAAATTTTTCTGTATATAGACCCCCCCCTTTTAAATAATAAATAAAAAAAAAAAACGCGGAATGATATAGGGCCGGAGTGAAGGAAAATGCGGGAAAAGGTGTACATGTGGCGAAAGGACTAAACCATCGTAAAATCGATTTCTGTTCATATATTTAAATGGGCCCCCCTTTTCCCCCCTTTTTTAAAAATAAAAACCCCAACCTAAAAATTTTTGG
>NW_023651606.1:0-5568 GCF_015228065.2 Penaeus monodon
TAAGCCAGATGGCTCCACATGTGCTCACCTAAGGATCTATCAGTAGCCCTACTGACTGATCTATTCCCATTCCTTGAATTGGCGGGAAAATGCGTTTTTCCTTTTAATACAATTGATTTTAAATACTGTTATTTTTGTTATTGATGTTATGATTATTAAAGTATTATTAAAATCTTGTTAACTTTTAAGACAATGAAATAATGCAAAGATCCTTTCCAAAAGTCAAGGAAAAGGTTAAACAGGTGAGAAAGGTAGGACTAATAAGTGACCCCTTGATGACTAAGCACTTGTAGAGCCATCTATGTGTGAATACAATAAATAAACCTGTGTTACAGTGGGCATGGCATCTATTCTTGCCAAACGTGCCGATTGGTTAATTATTGTAAAATTTTGCACCTTCAATCATGTTTCACACCCTCTACTTTGGTGTGAATGGGAATTAAATATCTGGAACTGTCTGACATATTTCCTCTGGCAACAAGGCCATAGCAGTGTTACCACCATTATGGCAAATGATGTGACTGCAATGCTAGAGCCCAGATTTCTGCATTGATTAGAGTTGGTAATCAATGTTTACCTTTGTATCATGCTGTGAAAATTGTATATAAAATGCAATATAAGTAACAGTTTTGCAAAATTTAAATGAATTGCAAATGTTATGGTTATTTAACCCAATCACCCCGGATTATGTTCTGTCCCTTGTAGGTTTTTGTGAATTTTGTTACATACAGATGGCTCCACATGTGCTCAGCCTCCAAGGAGTCTATCAGTGGGCCCTACTGACTGATCTTGATTTCCCCATTCCTTGAATTGGCGGGAAAATGCGTTTTTCCTTTAATACAATTGATATCAATACTGTTATTATTGTTATTGATGTTATGATTATTAAAGTATTATTAAAATCTTGTTAACATTTAAGACAATGAAATAATGCAAAAGATCCTTTCCAAAAGTCAAGGAAAAGGTAAACAGTGAGAAAGGTAGGACTAATAAGTGACCCCTTGATGACTAAGCACTTGGGTAGAGCCATCTATGTGTGAATACAATAAATAAACCTGTGTTACAGTGGGCATGGCATGTATTCTTGCCAAACGTGCCGAGTGGGTTAAGAAGTTCCAAAACTTTAATTCGAAGTCTGGGCTCTATCACTGCATATACACCTTTCCTGTAATGATGGTAACTTTGAAATCTACCATATATCCTAGCTTACTGCAGCTTCGTCTATATATCAGGGTGGCTTTGTCTTCATTCCTCTTTCTCTATCCCATCTAAGCAATGAGACCTTTATTTCCCTTTATTTCATATGTATACTCGCTAAAAAAGTAGCTTTACTCAGGAGTAGATAAAACCGAAACATTACAATATTAGTAATGGAGACCTCATAGACCATTGGTAGCATCATTTTTACACTTTGCTCTGAGGGATTATCAAGAGCTGAAATATCAATAAGATTAGGTATTTGAAAGCCAACCTTGTCTCTGTGGATCCAGCGACTCCAAGTTTAGGGGGGCAACCTCCCACCCTCACACCCACCCCCAATGACCCCTTGGCAGGATACCAATATCTTATCAGTTTCACTGCACTTTTGCCAATGCTTTTGTCACTGCATCATATTATTTAAGTCAGAAAGAGTAAAGATACGTTTTTCGGCAAGTGTACATAAATACTCATTAAACCACTGTCCCAGGAAAATGTGAATTTTCCTAAGTATTGCCTTGTGAAATGTCCCTCTGCAGTCCCTAGCTGCAAAGGAGTTGTTGATGTAGACCTTGTTTTACCTTGCCCCGATTTTGCCTTTCCTTGAGTTTGGAAAAACATATTTTCTTACTAATGCTATCAATATCAATGCTGTTATTTTATTAAGAAATTATAATTATTATCAAGTTACTGACTTTACTAACAACAATATAAATATCAGAAAATTATGTGTGAAAATAATTGAAAAAAGGGTCAACAAGTGAGACAAAGGTGACTTAGGACTTGTGGAGCCATCTATGTGTAAAAAAAATAATAAATTAAACATCAGAGTCCGCATGGCAATTATGTATATGCCATACCCATTGGCATCAGGTTAATGCTTTGAAATTCTAAAGAACCATATAAAAAGTTTAACATTTTAATTTTTTTTATTTTCTTATTTAATCACCCCCCCCCCCCCTTATTTTTATTCATGTAGGGCATTCAAATCTCCAGTATTCAGTAACATTTTTGACAAGTCAGTAAGAGGCATATATTTTCCCAAATATGAAGACTATATTGAAAGACTGAAAAATTTGGGAAACTTTAGTGTCAAAATATGCAGTGAAAGATCATTTACATACAAATTACAGTGAACAAATGAATTATCTCGATAATCTTAATATTGTTAAGAGCTAAGAAGTATATAATTAGCAAATAAATAAAAAAATACAACAAATCAAATCACCTGTAACTCAGTCACAATCAAGAAAGCAGCAATTTGTCAACCCTGAAAGCCCAGCTGTGCTAATACTGGACTCCACTTTCCCCATGACAGAACTTGAAAGCACTTCTGTGTGAGTTTTACTGTCATACCACGTTCCCAACTGTGGCACTACACAGTCGTCCTGCAGTAGAAGAGAATGAATCAAACACTAATTGTGATTCCTACTCATTTTATATTTGAAGCTGGGAGGGAGGGAGGGAGGGAGGGGGAGAGAGGAAAAGAGAGAGAGAGAGAGAGAGGAGAGAGAGAGAGAGAGGGGAGAGAGAGAGAGAAAAGAGAGAGAGAGAGAGAGGGGGGGGGAGTATATGCAGAAAAATAGGGTCAACTTTTAATAAAAATTTTTTAAATAAACACATTAAGTCATATCTCAACCTTTTTAAAAAATCATTCTCATTTACAGCTTTATCAAACTATCAGGGAAAAACTATACACCAAACAAGATATAAAACAAAACAACTTCAAATATTCAACTATATAAATCAGTATCACCAACAAAATTACTTTGGGGTCAGTGATGCGAAGAATCTCCCGCACAAGCCTCCCCACAAAGTTAACAGACTGGGCGTCGACTGGTTGGAACTTTTTGGGGTTGGGATTGCGATACTTTGGTATAACACTCTCATGGTCCGATATTTTTTTCTTGAGCAAATTTATTACATTCCTGCAATGGTGAATATAATAGTAGTGTATGCAGTGATTTTAAATGACTAAAGCCAAGTAATTATTACATCTCTTACTTCATATACAAAGCTTATAGATATTATTGCATGATCAATGACGTGAGATACAATAAGCAAATATATATTCTTTTTACTAATAAACAAAAACTTAATGATGTCTTTAATTTTTTTACCCTGTTCAACATTGTAGTTGACAATGCGAGACATTTCTTCTTGCCAAATCTTCAGTCCATACATACTAATATAGCCCTTGGATGTATCAAATGAAGTACGAAAACCATCATCTGTTGTTCAACTGCTTGTAATCTTTTGTAAAGTTCACTTCCCTTAAGGTAGAAAATAATTAGTGCTTTAAAAATACTGTATGCAAAATAAGTGGTAATGTGATTCAAACCTCAGTTAAAAACTTCTGCTAAACATAACAAAATGATAAAAAATAAGGTTATAATTGATAATTAGTAGTGTGTGAGCCTTTTGTACTTACTCTGTTTTTGGATTCCAATGAAAGCAGGACAAAATATAGATACATAAACCAGTTCATATAATTTTTTTTAGATACAATACAGTATACTTTAAATATCATCACACCTGAAAAATTAAAAATTTACGGTAAAAAAGGGAAAAGAGAAGGATAGCTAAAAATACATATGCATACTTTCACTTTTGTAAATTTAAAAGTCAGTCCTTCATGTAGTATCTTGGCCACTAACAGCACCATTTCTCTTCGCAACCATCTTCTAGGAGCCGGCGAGGGTCAACCTGGATCACACAACAAGAGTTGTCTCCATCCATAGCAACGCCCTCTGCCAGGACAGCCACACCGTGACTTAACTCAGCCATCTGTGGAGGAAATATTAAGAAAATCTAATGAATTATCTTTATTTTTTTCCTAATATCCCTTTTTCAGCTGAGATTGTTTATCATTTTTTGTTTTTTATTCCTACTCTAAAATACTATAAATATACTCTCATAAAAGTTCAGATTGCCTGAAGTTTTCCTCAAGGTCTGGTATAGATATTAACAATCTCCCTCTCAAAAGAACATACGGAAAAAAAAAAAAAAAAAAAAAAAAAAAAAAAAAAAATCTGTAGCTGCCTAAAATTCTGCCAAACATCAATACCGGGATATCTCTCCTGCAACTGTGCATAATCTCTCATCTTGTCTTTGTCAAGACGAGTGGGTACTGGTTTAATCCTTTCTGTCTGAAGCTTAATAATTTTTTTTGCAAGTAACCCAAACAGGGTTTTTCAGGGAAAATTTTGAAGCACCTGAAATTATGAGATTCATCTTTAAAATATTTCATGTTGACACTAAGCGCTACTACTTTAAACACGAAGAATTGCACTTCCTCCAATATCATGAATGATATAGGAAAATTCCATTAAAATGCAAACATTTAAAAAGGCTGAAAGACAATACATTATTTAACACTTTCTGTAATTTAACAGCTCTTTAATATGATCTTTTAATCTGCTCTTTAGGTTTTACCTTTCTTTCCATCACTTACAAACAACTAATAAAAATGTTCAATTAAAAGATTATCTTCCTTATGACCTTTCCACAAAATTTAAATCTACCCTTTTAATTGTGAAAAAATAAACCATCTGGTTCAGCACACAAAACAGTCAATAAAACTTACTTTCCTGACATATGCAACAAGCTCTCCCGAATAATATGCAACACAGAAATGAGATCTGGACTGCGTGCTTGATTGATTCGCAAAAGTGGCAGATCTAGTACTGAGATATCTTCAGAAAAATGGCTCGCATTCTAGCTTTCATGAGATGGGTCCTTCTTGATAGCAGACTGAAAATCAACAACAGGACTAAGATATTTCTTTACACTTGGCAAAAAAAAAAGTTCACTGTATGTTCAATCTTTGTCAAACTTTTTTCATGCTGCAAAAAAGACAAACAAACAAACAATGTTTTTCATGGCTATATCAAAAAAACTCACCTGCATTACTGATGTATACTCATCCACCAACTTCCATGATAAGACAAATCTGATATCAGAGACAGTGTAACCAGGTTGTCCTCAGTGATCCCCGCAACTCTCACCAATGCTTGCAAGGCACCTACCACCTCTCCTACTGCTTGGGGCTACACCAGCACTCGATTCCAAAAACCATGGAACTCTACCAGGAGAATTTTGATATTTACATGAACAAGTAATCAAGTATAACTGAAAAATGTTGACAATTGCAAGGTTGATGATCCTGTTGTACATTTTAAGTCGCCTTCCTAATGCATTTTGCCCTACACTAAGTACATGAACATGAAAAATTTTCAGCTAATCCAAATTAGTAAAAACAAGGAAAACTATATACCATAAAGTTTTTAACTGTAGCATAACAGCCTAACTTTGCTACTCATACCTTTAACTTCTTTGAGTGCTTGAAAAGCTGTATAATCTTCTCCCAGA
>NW_023651610.1:0-5567 GCF_015228065.2 Penaeus monodon
CTCTTCCGTCGAACCTCAACCCCCCCACCCCATCTCATCTTTTCCCTAGCGTAAGCGCCCCCCATCCTAATCCACCTCCATCTCACTGGTTCGGATTCCGAACAGGGACATCTCCGCCTGCCCCTCCCGACCGTGGCCCCTTTTATCGCAAGGAGTAAAAACGCGCGAGCGGAGGGATTCACCCAATGTTGATAACCCAAGCGGGGTGGATGCCAGAGCACCTCCCTGGAAGTCCTGCCGCCGACGGGGAAAATCTCTGTTCGACGCGGGCAAGAGAGTAGCCTGTGTAGCGCCCTCACTCGTTTTCACCCTCGCGTCTCCCGGTTACCCGAGGGCGTGCCTTTTGCCATGGGCGAAAAGTCCGTGCACGGTGGCGTTTCCCGTGGGCCGGACGACCCCTTTTTCCGCTCCCATCCTCCCCGTTAGCCGGTGCTTCCGCAGCCCGGCGCGGGCGGCCTGGACCCGTGGTTCGCTCACGCAAGCGAGTCCCGCTATGCCAGGGCAGCGCCACCACAATGGCGCGAGACCTCCCTTGCTGGCCTTTATCTCTTCCTCCCGTCACTATGCCCCAACTTTTAACCCCCATGTTGGGTTAAGCCCCGCCCGTTTTCTCTCTCACTAAACTTTTTTCGACCCCCCCCCTTTCCCTTCCCCCTCCCCCATTTTCACCCCCCCCCCCCCCCGGCTTCTTTTTCTTCTTCTTCTTCACTGTTTTTTCTTTTTCCCTCATGGGTCGCCGGTGCGGTTTTGCGTTTTTTTCCATCAAAAATTTAAATTTGGGACTTCTATTAAGGGCCGGTGCCCCCTTTCCGACGCCACCCGATGTCGGGTGGACCTAGACCTTTCCTTAAAAAGGCATACCTACGCACGCTGACCGGCCTACCTCTGTCCGTCAGTTGTACCATTCTCTCCGTTACAATAACTCAAAAAACAACAAGAGTCGTTTTTACCCTTTTCCGCGCCAAGATTTAGCATAGTGTTTGACCGATTGTCTGCCTCTACCCCTCATCGCCATCGTTCAGGGTGAGTTTTATATTATATGTGGTGTGTGTGTGTGTTTTAGTGTTGTGTGTGTTCGTGTGTATGTGTGTGTGTGTGTGTGGGGTGTGTGTGTGTGTGTGTGGGGGGTTGTTTGTGTGTGTGTGTGTGGGGGTGTGGCATGGTTGTGGTGGTGGGGTTTTGTGGTGTGTGTGTGTTGTGGGTTTTCGTGGTGTGCCATGGTGTGTGGTGTGTGTTGTGTGTTGGTCGTGCTGCGTGCGTGGGGTGGGGGTGGTGTTGTGTTTTGGGGTGTGTGGTTTGTGTGTAGGCGCGCAAAGAAAGGGGCTCGAATGGAACAGCTTGTACGTAAGGCCCAAGAACTTTTTTGTATTTTAAAAATTTTATTTTAAAAACACATATACTATCTGTTATTTATGCTAGTTTTTATATAAGTTTTCTTTTTATTTTCATATAGATAATAAAGATAAAATTAATGAGGAAAAGAAAATAATGAAATTTTGATAAATCATAATTTAAAATTTTTTTTAGATAAGGGGAAATTTTCCAAAAAACAAAAATAATCTGCTGATGAAAATAATGAAAATAAAAATTATTAAATATATGTGAATTTTTTTTTTATTTTTAAAAAATAAAAAAAATAATAAGATAATAAAAATAATAAAATAATAATTAATTAGTATTTTTATTATTATATTATTTTTTTATTTTTAAATATATCATTTTTAAAATTATTAATTTATTATTATTTCCCCTTATTATAGCATTATTACAAGAAATAAAACTTAATAATGACAAAAATAATAATTAGATTTTATTATTATTTCTTATTATTATTTCTTTTTTATTATTTTTCTTTTTATTTTTTTTATATTATTTATTTTTTTTTTAGCTTTATTTTATCTTTTTTATTATTTTTTATTATTATCTGTTTTTATTACTATTTTGTTGTTGTTGTTGTTTGTTATCATTTTATCTTTCTATTATAATAATTAAAAAGTAGTATTATAATTTTAAAAAAAAATAATTTGAAATGAAATTACAACAAAAGAAAAATAAAAATTTAAAATTATTAAATCCTTTATTCTTGTTTTTATTATATTTTTTTTGTTAGTCTGTTTCAAAAAAAATCCCAAATGATTACAACAAAAACAACAAAAATAATTTTAGTATAATAATAAAAAAAAAAAATTATTATTTTTACATTACCATTGTTTTTATTTTTATCTTATTTCTACTTTTAAAATGATTACCAGAAACATTTTAATGACGCATATTAAAATAAAAGGGAAATAAGCTAATAAAAAAAACGAAATTTTAAATTTTGTTTTTTAAATTTATTATTATTTTTTTTTTATTATCTTTTCTACTTTTAGCATGATTCCCACAAAAATATAAATGGGGAAAAATTTACAATAAAATGAAAATAATGTGATTTGATTGAAATTTTTACAGTAATGTGTAAAATGATTATATCATGAGGAAAAAAAACGATAATTTAAAATAAAAAAAGGAAAAAAAAAAAAATCCCAGATTTTTCCTCTAAGTGGCATTTTCGTTTCTATGCTGTTTTTGGGCAGTCTTATGAATTGATAAGAATAGGGAAATTGTATTAATCAAGCAATAATGATAAAAAATATTGAGCTTTGATAAAAATTTAATTATAATAATAATTAATTATTGGGAAAATTTCAATAAAAATAATAGTGAATATTTTTTTATAATTATAGTTCTTATTTTTTTTTAAAAGTATTACTATTACTCTTTTTTTTTATTCATTAATTTAAAAATATTTAAAAAAAATTATAAATTTTAATAATGACAATAAAAATGTAATACTAAAGTAAAAGTAATATTAATTGTTTTATCATTTTACTATTGTTTTTTACATTATTTATTTTTATTACCTTAAATTTAAAAAAAATTTATACAAAAATTATAATAATAAATTTCAATATGATTAAAAAGAAATAATGTAAAAATAGCAATTTTAAAAAAGCTATTATTTCTTTTTATCAGTATTATTTTTTTCTTTTTAGATAATTGAAAAATTAATAATTACAATAAATTTAAAAAATGATAATATAGTAAAATTAAAAATTTAATTATTTTTTATTTTCTATTATTATCATTTTTTGTTATTTTATTTTCTTATATTTCATTATTATTATTTTTTTATTGTTATTGTTATTATTGTTGTTGTTGTTTTTATTTGTTTTATTATTTCTACTTTTCTAAAAATATTATTATTTTAAATATTACACTTTCCCCCAAAAAATATAAAAAAATACATATAATAATAATTATATATATGTTAATATGATAGCAATGAAAAAAAAAAAAAACCCTTTTAAAATGATGTTTTTGGCAATTATTGGGAAATTTCAAAACCGTATTAGCAAATTGCCAATAAAATGAAAACAATAATAATAATAATGATGCAATAAAAATAATGCAAAAATAAAAAAACAATAAAAAATAATATTTAAATCAATTTTTTAAAGTGGTATATTAATATTATTTGTCTTATTATTATTATTATTACTTTGATTATCATTATTTATTATTATTTTTTTTATTACTATCTCATTATCATTTTTTTTTATTGTTTTTATTTTTACTTTAGTATTATTAAAAAAAAAAAATATAATATATATTATATATATATATATATATATATATTATATATATATATTTATATATATATAATAATATATATATATAATATATACAACATAACTGTATAATGTTATGTATTTTATATGTTACATTTTTTTTTTTTTAAATAATAATGATGATAAATGATAATAATAAAAATTATTATTATTTATTTGTTTTTATTTTTGTGAAATTTTGATTTTGTTATTTTTTCATTACATTGTTTAAATTTTATTTTATTTCTACAAGTGTTCTTACCAAAAAACATAGGAGGCAATAAATTCAAAAATGGTATAAGAAAAAATAATAAAAATGAATTTTATTTTGTTTGTTATAAATTTTTTATTGTTTTTATTTTGTTATTATTTTTACTATTTGCAAAATTACCAAAAAAATAAAAGGCGAAATAATTACAAAAATATGATAAAAAATGATAATAATAAAAGGGGAAAGATGATTAACGGAAAAAGAGATACATATAATAAAGATAACAACATAAAATCCCTTTATAATAAAAAAAAAAGTAGTGAAAAGTTTCCATTTTCGAAAAGCGGAAATCAACAAAAAATAAATTTTGTTCACTCCTTTTCAGTTCAAAATTTTGATTTTTGGGAATGATTAGGGGGATAATAATATAAAAGACCAAATGTATTTAAAAATTTCAAAAATGATATAAAAAAATTGAATAATGGAATTTTGAAATTAAAAACATAAAGAATTTTTTTGTAAAAAGGGAATTTCAATATTTATTATTATTATTTTTATTTTCATTATTATTTTTATTTTTTATTATCATTATTATCATTATTTCATCCATATCTCTCATCATCATCATCATCATCACCACATCATCATCATATTTATTATTACTATAAATTCTTTTATTATTCATTATTAAAAAAAAAATTAGATAGTAAAAATGGGAGTAAAAAATAATAAAAAATATAACTGTATATTTTTTTTATTATTATCTATTTTATAATTATTACATTATATTATTATTTTAAATTTTTATATTATTTTTTTATTTTTTTTTCATCATTATCTCTCATCATCATCATTTTATTATTTTGTTTTTTTCTTTTCAAATTAATTTTTCTATTTTTAGTAATTAAATTTATCATTTATAATTAATATATTATAAATTTTAATAAATTTCAATAATATGAATAATGTAAATAATAAAAAATTTTTATTATTTTTAAAACTTATTATTTTTATTATTTGTTTTTATTTTTATTTGTTATCATAATTTTATTTTTTCTCTTAGTAGTAAAAAAAAAAACAAAAAAGAAAGAATTATATATATAAATATATATATATATATATATATATAATATATTATTATATATATTATTATTTTAACTTAACTGTAATAATTAAAAAAAATAAAAAACTAGTGATAAAATATAACTGAAAATTCGATTTTTTTATTATTTTTTTACTATGTTTTTATTTTTTTTTATTTTTTCTACCATTAGTAGATTACCAAAAATATATTGGCGGCAATATTCGTAAAAATAGAATTTAAAGATAATTAAAATTATTTTTGTTTTATATTATCTTTTTTATTTTCTAATAGTTAAAAAACAAGTTATATTATATTTATATATTTATATATATTTATATTATATATTTATATAATATAATAATTATATATTTGCCCCCATAAGTATTAATACCTAATACAACTATATATATAATTTATATATTATATTATATATATTTATTTAAAAATTTTTTATAATATTATTATATTATGCACGCCCGGGGTCTTTTTTCTCGGGGCGAAACATGTTAACATGAAAGGTGACCTGGGATGTGTTAAAAAGAAGGGGCCTGGGGAAAAATGACGCACTGGCTGTAGCGGGGGAGCGGGGAAAAAAGCCCAAGAAAAGGGGGGGGAAAAGGGG
>NW_023651611.1:0-5567 GCF_015228065.2 Penaeus monodon
AAGACCGGATCTTTACGATGCGTGACTCTGGGGGTTTGTAAACATCAACGACAGTGACGTTGTTTTTGGCCGAGACTTCCGCCTGGATAGACTCGCACGATCGTGGCAGGATTGTCTTGTCGATCTTTTTCGCCACGACCGTGCATTTAGCCTTAGTCTCAGGGGAAGGGAGAGGTTTGAAGCCTTGTTCTGCGAGTGTTCTTTGGCCAGTCGAGGAGAGGAAGGGGGTCAGTTGTTCAGGCCTTGGCAACAACAACTTTGTAGCCATTGTGAACTTTAAAACAATGTGTCACTTCAACTTCTGTGATAGAGAAGATTTTCTGGAGAGCCACCTCACAGGAGATGGGCTCCCCAGAATATGATAATTTGATTACGTGACCCATGAAGGCATAGCACGAGGGTGATGATGAAGGTCAGGGAGGGAAGCTAATTATTAGACAAGATGATGCAAGGGCGGTAGTGGTATCAAAAAGGAAGACACACTGGGCAATTAACAGTCTTTGTGTGTTAGGGCCGGTCGGGGTTAGGACCCTGCCGAACGGGGAATCTAACCCTTATGGGTTCGGCCGGCACCTCGCAGAAAAACTGCTAATTGCCACAGTGCTTCGTATTTTTAATTGTAAGCATCTGGCCTAAAATTAAAAATACTAGCCTCAAGCAAGGTGTGCAAGATAACACCCAAAGTTATCAGCACAAGGGTCCAAGGTCGTCTCGTGTGGGGTGTCAAAGATCTCTTTACGAAGACCCAACACAAAACCTTGGGACCTAGAGGTCCAGAAGAGAGCCCTTGATCTCTTTTTTCGGCTCTGCGGCTTAAAATACCCTAGCGCTGTGTAAGCGCGCAGGGAACGAGGGGAGCCTCCCTGTCCAATGAGCGCGGACATGGCTGTGGACCTGTGTGACCCAACCTGGGTAACTATGCTGAACTCCAGGTTTGCGGGGGTCATGCTGCTACAATCATCAAGACTTCTGCAGTGCCTCCTCATGGCCACCATGGGTAACTGGGCACCTTGCGGTCCCAGGCTAAACTGTGGGTTCTCGGAGCAGCACGAAGCCCCACCAGCGTGTGGACATGTCGCTGACTCTGTACCAACTCCTGCCCCCTAGCCACCCTGGGGTAATGGGGCGGCTCGGGGGAGGTGGGCATTGCCAGTCCCCCCCACCCCCCGAAAGGACCCACGGCAATGCATCAAGGTGGGTTGGCTGTGGGTCCTGCTGGGGCAAATGCCGGGGCGCAGGATTGGAACGAGAGTTACTTGTTCCGCCTGCACCCCGGCAGGCGCCAACCCTCCATGAAGCTTGGGGCAAAGCACTCGGGAAACCCTAGGCTGATGGGCGGCCCACAGCTCACTGCCCCCTTTATTTTGGGGCAGCGTCGGCAGAGGGGGCAGAGGTGGAGTGTGGTCAGGTGGTCACTCCAGGTGACCACCCGAGGCATAACCTCAAGGGGAGCTTTCCGAGTAGGTGCTTGGAACATCTGAGTGGTTACCTCTGCTACCGTGGAAAATTTAAGCGAGTTGAGGTGGCTACCCTCTTGGAGGTAAGAAAGACCTGGTAGTGGCACGATCAGTATGGGGGGTACCCTACTACTAGTCAGGCCACAGCTATGGTCACCACCTCCAGCCAACTTCAGCCCTCCCGGGAGTTGAGGTGACACCGTGTTGATGAGCGTATTATGGCATTGAGACTGAAGCATGCTTTTGGCTTCATGTCTCTTATTGCTGTTATAACACTCCTAACCGATGTATGTTAACTTGATGTGAAAAGAGGAGTTCTACGCCAAAATTGCCCTCTGTAGCAGACAATTGCCCCGAGAGATATTGTTCTGGGTGACTTCAATGCGGTATTTGGCTGTGACTGAGCTGGCTATGAGATGTCTGTCGGCCCCCATGGCTCGGGAGCTGATCACAGCACGAGAAATCCTCCTCTCCAGGACTTTGCCCAGGTCCCAGAAATGAGGATCTCTGGCTCCTTTGGTACTAGCACTCCAACCCGCATTTCTGGAAATGGTACAGCTATACAGGGACAGTGGCCAAGGAGATCGACCACATTCTTGTTAGCACGTGATGGAAGATCCTCCAGAACTGTAGGGGTTTTCCAGAGGGGCGAGTTCTGTTGCACTGACCATGGCGGGTTGTGGCTACCCTGTGGGTCCACTTCAAAATTCCCTGTCCCTCCTGGGCCACCCTAAGGTGTTTCACGAGACCTGTCGCGAGGAATTAGAGATAGGCCCTGGGGCCCGCCTGGAGACTCGCCTTGAGGGATCCTCGTGGCTGGAAGCGAGGAGGTGGAGGAGTGTGCCCGTGGGTTCACCATAACAGTCTCTGACAGATTCACAGACTCGACAACCTGACGGACCCACTGCCTGTGGGAGCTCTTCAAGCGGGGTAACACTCGACAGCAGACTCAGCAGAATTCTATCTCCTGGAGACATTAGAGGCCCCTGTTAATTCAGGGGTGAGGCAAAGCTGTGTCTTTGCACTAATACTTTTGAAAACCTGCATGGACTGGATAATGGACAGAACTACTACCCAAAGTCAGTGTGGAACAACACTGGGCAATATCAAGATCACAGACCTTGACTTTGCTGATGATGTTGCTATCCTATCTGAGTCCTTGGAGTCACTGGTGGTGGCTCTTGATGCATTTAGCAATGAGGCGAAGCCCTTAGGCCTAGAGGTCTCCTGGACCAAGACCAAGATTCAGGACTTTGGGGGCCTGTTAGGGGAACCAGTTCAGTATATCCATGCTTACGGCGAGAATGTTGAAGTTACAGAGAGTTTTAACATGCCTTGGTAACGTAGTCCATATCTCTGTGCTGTCAGACAAAGAAGTCAATAGACAGATTGGTCTGCAACAGGAGCCATGAACTCGATCACAAGAGCATTTGGAGATGTCGGTACCTATGTAAGGACCAAGCGTGTTTTTCAGGCCTTATATGCCATTTTTGCTCTATGAAATAAAAACCTTGGACCTATCCGTTTTTGGGAAACTCAGGGGTAAAATTGGCGGGACCACTGCCCAACTGGGGGTTTACCGGAGACTGGCAGGGGACCATTACTTGATATCCAGGATCCCAACTCCCCCTATATGGCCACCTAGCTCTTTCCCCTGTGGACCACTGCCCCATCAGGTTGTCTCTTGGGGCAACCCTGGTGGGGGAGGCTTGGGAACCCCCAGGAATCAGGGCAAAGGGCAGCTCAACGGCCTGTCACAGGAATTAGAGAAGGCCGGGGGCTCCGGGAACTCGTCCGGGGGATCCTCTGGCTGGAAGCAAAGGGGATGGGGCCCATGTCCCCCCCGGGGCGTTAGCCTGATAAGATGAGAGTATATTAACATACATTGCATTTTATATTATATATATATAAATATATATATTATATAAAATATATATATAATAAAAGCAATACTATAAATATTCATATAAAATTATATTATATATTATAAAATATTATATAAATATTTTAATTATATAATATTAATAGAAGGGCCAAGATAGTAAGAAAAAAGAAACAACAGAAAGGGGGGTATGGCATATACAAAGCCTTTTCATAACCATTTTCCCAGTAACCACTGGCTGTTTACCACGTGGCTACAATCCAAAATGGAAACCCTCGACTCAGCGAGGGGTAGATGACGTTTTATTGATCTCGTTTGTCCATGTAGCAAGTCCGTGCTCAGCTGTCACGTGCACGGGGCTCGGGCCCCCCCCGCACTGCATCCCCCAAACAAACTGTGTTTCCCTTTTCATAAGTAATTGACTACCCTGCAAGCCATTTAATAGAGTTCTCTGAAAACCCGTTTTTAACTGGTGGGAGCGAGCCCTTGCATCTTTTTGGGGTGCAACAAACAAACCCCTCCAAAAAGGGAAAAAAAAAAATGCTACCGCTCCCGGAAGACTGTTACAAAACCCCGGGAAGTACCATTTTTTGGGGCCCCGTATTTCCTTTTTCCCTTCTATGTATGTGGACTTTGGGGCAAAAAACATGAATATAATTAGTTTCTCCCGTTTTACAGATTTTTGCTATTTCAACTGCAAAAAATTTAAAGCATTCGTGATTTAACCTCATCACAAAAATAAATTCATTTATCTCGTTCCTCCCCTGGGCCCCGACCGCATTTTCCGTAATTGGATTTCATATAGATTAAAAAATTAATAAAAAAAAGCATAAGATCTCCCCCATTTCATGGTACACAGGATTCCCCGATATAACCCGGGTTGTGTAAATTGCCTAATAGTCTCCGCTCCAAGGGTTCGATAGTAGGTACAGGTAAAACTGTTCAATCAGCAACTTTTGAGTCGGTGTAAACCCGCAGTTAATGTAACGTCTGTTAATTAATGTAAACAGGGTTTAAGCTAAAATCATTATTCACTTATTAATCACACCCTTCTCACCCTCTTGAAGTCGCTTGCATTTTTTGGGTAATTCCCAAGCGATCGTGTGATTCGTGTAGTAGATATCCATAGGGAATGTCACGAGCACCCCATCACAGATACGCAGAAAAGAGCAGGTTATTTATTACATTTTCTTGGCTAGTTCGCTTCAATGTATAGGATCCCCCCGGTGATGAAGTCTACATGCTAGTAGCCATGGCTACCTCGGCAGTTCAGAATTTCTGACCCCAAGAAGATTTGCTTGCTAAAAAGCTTGTGAAAATTTTTTTTCATGTCACCATTCATTAATCGTACATTTTTTTTCATATCACACATTCAATGTTGAAATTTAAATGTGGTAGTTGAAATAATTTTATATAGCTAGCATTGCTAATTTATCTCAGTTTTGTTATACTGAACATTAATCTCTATGTTTGCACTGTCGCTCACACACACACACGCACACATCGCTCACTCATCCAAGCAAGACAAAAGACACTGAAACCTTTTCATTAATAGGGTTTGTTGATATCGTAAGTTGCCGGCGTAAAGAAACTATGATGTATCTCTTAGCCCGCAATTTTGTCAGACATGACAAGTAACTCGTACATTTAATTCTTCTCTGGGTGACGACAACTGGTACAAGTAAATCCCTTTTAGATGCCTTTGTCGTTTCCCTTACAACTCTCATATCTATTAGACGGTTGGTAGTTTTAAGCTAGGTCCATGCGGATCGCTACTGACGTCTCCCTCTCCTATTTCCTTCTTTATCTTTGTGATCTTTTTTAAATACCCCCCCCCCCACAGAGAAAAAAAAAATAATAAAAAAGTTAAAAAACGAACATTAAAACACGCAAATTTATATAAATAAAACTGGCTCCAGGAGCTCGTCAGCGCAGGTAACCTGCCCTGGAGATGCCGAAAAGGATGCCTCCTGCCCAGACGCCGTAGATCCAGAAGAAGATTATGAGGACATGAGGACAAGCATGCAGCCGAGAAGGGCCTGGACGAGATCTGTGAGGATGTGTGGCGGGACGTGCCGGTTTGGGGACAAGGATACGAGGAAATCTAGCGAATCCGAAGTCAAGGAGGACTGTGTGAGACCTTCAGGACGTTGGACGTTGAGGACGACAGATTACACCAAGGACCCGAGAAGAGATAGGGATGAGCACCTGAGATGCACCAAAAAATA
>NW_023651612.1:0-2500 GCF_015228065.2 Penaeus monodon
TATATATAATTTTTTAATATTATATATCATATTATAAAAAAAAAAAAAAAAAAAAAAAAATATATTATTATATATATATATTATAGGCATACATTTTATATAATACATAATATATATTTATATATATATTAATATATTATTTATATAATAATATATATATACATAATAATATAATATATATATACATATAATATATACTATATATATAATAATATATATATAATATATATATATTATATATATATACATATATAAGGCCGCGGTGGCCGAATGGTAAGGCACTAAAGGGACTTTTTTTTCACGACGGCAATCTGAATTCGAGGGTTCGAGTCACCGACCGCCGTTGTTCCCTTGGGCAAGGAACTCACCTGATGCCTACCTAGCACTGGGTGGCAAGCCAGCCAAGTCAGTGCTGGTCCAAGCCGGATAAATAGAGAGAAGATTACTAAAAAAGTACTACCGCACTCTCCGTGGAAAGGAATGGGCCCCTTTACACGTACTACTCCAAGAGATCACAACATGAAACTACAATTAAGTATCTGCTGGACCACGGCGGCTCAACTGAATACGTTAAAAGAAAGAAGAATATACATATTTTAATAAAATATAATAAAAATATATAAAATTTTAAAATAGTAATAAAAATATCAATATAATATATATATATATATATTTTATATATATATAATATAGATAAATATATATATAGATAAATATACATAAATTTTATACATAATGTGTATAAAATATATATATATATATAATATATATAATAAAAATAATATATATATATATATAAATATATATATATATATATATATATATATATATATATATTATATTACATATATTTATATATATAAATATATATATATATATATAAAATTTTATATATATATATATATATATATAAAATATAAAATATATAATAAAATATGGGGAGCGGTGGCCGAATGTTAGAGCGTCGGAACTCAAGACTGTCACGACGGTAATCTGAGTTCGAGGGTTCGAGTCACCGGCCCGGGCGCGTTTTTTCCCCTTTGGGAAAGGGAACTTCACCTCGATGCCTGCCTAGCCACTGGGTAGAGCTGGAGAGGGCTACCATATTTCCCATCCCAAAACCAAAGGAGCCGGGGAAGTACCGCCCCATCTCTCCCCTCAGCTGTCTGGCCAAGACTCCCGAGAGGAGGGTACTGAACCCGGCTCCAATGGAAAATGGGAGCCCCACACGAACACCTCCACGGGTTCACCGGGGGCATGAGCACAGCGCACAGCATAGCCACGCTCTTGAGCACAATAAACACGGGGCATTGTGGCAGATTCCTTGACCTGGGGGAAGGCTTTCGAATTGGCAAGTCTCTTGCCATTCAGGAGGGGCCTGATCCAAAAGGAATCAGGGGTAATCTTGGCTGGATAGGTGACTACTTTACGAATAGAAACAGCCAGAGTCAAATTCCAAGGTCACCTACACAGCACATCCCAACTAGAAAATGGAACGCCACAGGGTGGGGTTCTCAGTCCAGCCCTTTTTAACACACTAATGTCCTGTACCCTCAACATAAACCTCCCAGTGGGGTGCAAGATCATCTCCTATGCAGACGATCTTGCTATCATCCCACTGGACCACACTGCCTAAACAAAGCCCAGCGTTTTTCTGACTTGGTATCCGAGGAGGTTGCAGGACAGGATTAAAGATCTCTGCAGCCAAATCCAAGGCCATGGCTTTGAGACAAGAGAGTTCAAGGCACAAGTCTGAAAAACCAGGGAATGGACTTGGAGTGGGGCAGGAATACCTGTACCTTGGGGTAAGGATAGACCGGACCCTCTCCTTCCGCCAGGAGGTCCAGTACCTGCTTGACCGAACAAAGGCAGGGCTGTCTGTCATGAGAGTAATGAGTGGAAGACGCATAGGGGCCAGACAACAGAGTACTAAGATCATTCTCCCTACATGCTGTCAGGCCCATTGTAGACTAGCCCCCCTCGCCCCTTTATTTGGGATCCCAAAAGAAAATATAAAGACCGATTGGAGACAGTCCAAAACGAAGCCGCCAGGGTCATTCTGGGTGCCCCCAAAGGGGGGCGAAGGTCCTCAGCCTCTAGTGGAGACAAAAACCCTTTTCCCCCTTTGGGTCACGAATTGATCTAACGGCAATTCTTTTCAAAGGTCATCCAGGCTCCCAGGAACACAAGCCTAAGACACAAAAAAAGTCAGACGCCTAGAACAAGATAACGAGCTGTTTGCAAACAAATCCTGGCTGTCTCACACAGCCCGGGTGCTAAAGCCATCAGCTCAAAGAACCACTATGGCGAAGGGCATGGACTCCCCCACACCCTGACTTTGTCGAAGCTCCCCCGTGGGCACAAACCTTTGATAGAGTTCCGGTCATAGACTGGCAAGCAAAAAGAAAGAATATTGTAACGCTAGCCTAAAGGCAGAAACCCCGAGGGTCATTGCAACCATCACCCCTCCGGGAGCCTAACATTACACAGCCCGGGTCGG
>NW_023651612.1:12500-15000 GCF_015228065.2 Penaeus monodon
CAATTTAGAGCGGTGGTTTGCCGTTGCCTACCGCCCGGTGTTTTTATCGAGTCACATCTCTATTTACCCGGTTCTGGGACCGGCACCGACTTGGGCTGGCTTGCCCACCCAGCGGCTAGGTAGGCAATCGAGGTGAAGTTCCTTGCCCAAGGGAACAACGCGCCGGCCGGTGCTCGAACCCTCGAACTCAGATTGCCGTCGTGACAGTCTTGAGTCCGATGCTCTAACCACTCGGCCATCGCGAGATAATTTCATCCAAAACAAGTATGAGAGCCACATACATTGAAGTATACTGTATATTTATATACTAAAACGAGTTTTTCGAAAGACTAGAAAGTGCGCCCTTCTGATGACCATTATGGCGACTATAATAGTACAGTAATAACATTAATAGCAATGACAATGATCCTAGTAAAAAAAAGTGGCAATGACAAAATATATATTATCAGTTGCATAATAGTAATAGTAATAAAAGTCAATTATTTAATTCTATTAGTATTCTGTTAGTGTCTTTGTAGAGTCATAAATCAAGATCGACGTTTTTTTGTTGTCGTTGTTGATCATATGCCATAACACTCAGTCAAAATAACTGGCCATATATATGTGTTGTTTTTTTTTCCTTTCAGTGTAGAAACATTCTAAACATCGTTAAATGGTCTTACTATAGTCATGTGAAATTTTCATCGAATAAAAAATGCTCTTGTAGATTTACGACATAAAACACTTCACTTCGGAATGTGCTTTAGTTTTGATGTAGAGCGCTTTCTCACACGTATGCCTGGTGCCAATGAGATCAACTGAGGTAAATGTAAGTATATTGACAGAATTAATTAATAAATAGATTAAAAGACAGATAAATGAGTGATTAAATATATATATGTTTATACACACACACATACACACACACACACACACACACACACACACACACACACACTCACACACAAGCACACACATACACCCACACACACACACACACACACACACACACACACACACACACACACACACACATACACACACACGCACACACACGCACACACACACACACATACACATATATATATAATATATATATATATATATATATATATATATATGCATATATAATTATATATATATATGTATATTATATATGCATATATATAATTATATATATTTATATATGCATATATATACATACATATGTATATACATTATATATATATATATATATATATATATATATATATATAATATATATACATACATATATATATATATATATATATATATATATATTACACATATATATATATAGACACACACACACACACACACTCAATGTGTATGTGTGTATGAGTGCGGATGGCAGACAAAGAGACAAAGCAAGTGTATCCGGAGGGCGAGACATCGTTTTCGAAACCCAATCATCTTCAGATGAAGATGAAATCCAGTTGGATTTGTAACTGTTGCTTCACCTTCGAAATAATCTTGCTTATATATATATCTTTGTTGCCTGTCATCTGTACATACCCAGGTGATTATAATTATAGTATATAACTAACTGTATGTATGCGATAATTTTGTTTACTGATGAGTTACTGTTTTATGTCTCGTGATACCATAAAATTAAATCTCTTGGTGCAGGGGGAATGTACAGTCGACTGTTTTCTTTGTGCATTTGTTTGCACATAGATGCTTTTACAAGCGCTCAGTTGCCAAGTAGCGAATTAGTAGGCCTGCATGATCTCAGCTGAGCAATTAATATCATGTATTATCATTAATCGTATCATGATAATTATAATGTTAAGAGAGTACCGTCCCCCTCCCAGTGTTCAGGCAGTATCTGCAAAATCATGGTTTTGAGAAAACTGGCTTATAGCGTGGTGCCGCCACTACCTTTTGGAGATACTGCCACATTGAATTGTAAAAATTAATTAAGGGAAGAATTGCATCTAGGGTGTCCAAAAGGTGGAGATAGTGTATTTAAGCCCTTTGGGTATGATAACTAAGTTTGGACAAAAATGTAGATACTGGTCTCTTTGCCCCCTAATCCCCTGGCTGCTGTTGTCGTAGGGGCTAGGGGACGGAGACTGAGGCTCAGTGTGAGGGGATCACCCCTGCCTTGGACCTCAGTCGTCGCCTCAACTGATTTTGCATGCTTTTCTTTCCTTTTCTTTCTCATCTCCACTATCTTAATCGTTAATTAGTTTTGCACTTTTCGCCACAATACTTATCATAATGCTATATGACCTTTGATGTCTGAAACATTCGTTTAATCATAACCATTCCGGGAATTCACAAACGCCTTATGAACCAAAAAACTTCATTACCTAGGGGTTTCGCCACAAGCCACACCTATCGCTATATTTTCAATACACCGCTAATGTCTTATGTGTTGACGCGGAGAATTTTTGCAATGGATGATAATGCTGCTCTTTAACCTTGAGGTGCAGAGTACTAATCGCAATAAAAATAAAATATTTTAGAAAACTGAGGGAAAAGTATTAAAAGGTGA
>NW_023651612.1:30000-31599 GCF_015228065.2 Penaeus monodon
ACGCTTCAATTAATGGAAGATGGAAGAACAATAACGAATCTACACACTAGGAAAACACACTACCACATAAAAAAATCGTCGAGTTCTTCATTAGATATATTTTCTTTTTACCGTGTTGATGAGGAAACTATTGACGAGTTCGAAACATCCACTGTTTGTACTTCGTTTATAGTGTGGCAGTGTATTAATTTTTCATGCTTTGTTATCACGGAGCGTGTCTGTCTACATGATATATGTACGGGTCTTAAAGAATGTATGCAGTGTTACGCCGTTACATTATTATACACATAAATAATTTGGACTCCGTCCCTTTCGTACTGCACTCACTTCATATAGCTTGTATTAATACATTTCAATATCCATGATTTATAATAGGATTACACACACATACACACAAAAAATGAATAGGATATGAATAAGAGAAGCATAACCATGAGGAACAAAAAAGGAACGTTAGCTTGACCAGTTCACCTTTTTTTCCGACAAATTCCAGTCTACTGGGACATGAAGATTGGAAAATATCATAACGTTGGATCAAACTGACTGTCTCTCCTTTTCCGATGTTGTACACAAACAGAATAAAAATCACATTTAGTTTTTGTTTGTTCGCTTTTTAAGTATGCTTAGAGTTTGTACAGCTCGTCGCGCGTACCACGCCGAGCTGCGATTCAGCCTCCCCATAAACCCCGACAATTGTTTATGGGGAGACCGCCCGCAGCGATAAGGAAAGCCGCTCTTTTGTTTAAGTTTTTCGCTGTCCCGATGTGGGCCGGAGGCGCGGTGGCAGATTCCCTGAGGAATGACAAATGCTCTTCCTCGTGGGGGCGAGGCAGGTCATTCCTTCTTTTTGTTATACTTACAGGTCGGCATTGGTCATCGTGAACAAAAATATCAAATAAAAAGCAGTTTGGTAAAAAAAGGAAATGAATAAAATGAAAAACCAGAAGATGGGTTTCAGGACGCTTTTAATGCCACTTGGACCCTACCGACCTAAACTCGAGTCCTGCAGCACGGAAGTCTTCCCTTTCCTGCGCGTGATTCTCGAAGAAGAAACTGCCCGCAGAGGCAGTTAATGCCAGAGAAATTATTATATTATATTCGTTTTTTCCGTTTGCAGTAGTGTTAACCTTGTCTCGCATGTGGTTCGGGGCTGCAGCGGCAGATCACTAGGCAGATGAGAAATGTTATCTGTAGTAGGGCAGATTAGGACGCTTTGCGTGGAATCTCTTGCTTTGCGAGTGCGGCGTGTCTTTGATGTGTTCCTCGGTGTTTTTTATGTATTCTATCTGTTTCCTTAGTGTATATGAGATGTAAAGGATTGGAAAACTTAGTGTTAACAGGAAAGATAGAAGGGAAGAGAAGCAGGGGTAGACAAAGGCAGAAGTTCATCACCAGCTTGAACAAAGATCTCAATATGGGCAGAAGTGACTTAGAACTGCTAAAGTTGTCAACAGACAGGACAGGGGAGAACCATGATCGCCAACGCCCTGAAAGGACAAGGCACTTGAGAAGAAGAAGATATGTGTTATTTTTGGCGGAGTGGTTGGTGGGGAATGTAGTGATTTTTGTTGTTGAATTCCTTATCTTTTTTTAGATGGG
>NW_023651613.1:0-5567 GCF_015228065.2 Penaeus monodon
CAAATACACATTTCGAACATTACAAAGCTCAATGTCCCAATAGTAATACCAAATGGTCGCTCCATTCCACAATGGAAATTCAACTTGTTCGTTCACCTTACATGTCTACTGAAAAAAAAGCTGTATTCTACATAACTGCGTGTTAAAAATGATTGTGTTAGCAACGACAAAGGAACACACAATCTGCGGGTGATGATGTATATGAATGTCACGCTGACGGATCTATACAGTCTGGATAAAAAGCTGGTTGTGTTTGCACTGTATACAAAAATGGCTCAATACAACATCGAGTTAGTATGAATGAAAAATTGGGCCAGCATTACACAAATGAAGTTGGCATGTATACTTCTTGCAACGGAAATCTCAATATCTCAGGGCTCTGGAGTAGTTTTCTGTGACTCTCAAAGTGCTCTTCGGACACTAAGTTCCTTCAATGCAGGTGGCAATGAGGAAATTGTGAGTTGCATTAAGCGCAATTTCAACATTCAATTTGTATGGATACCATCTTCTGTTGGCATATGCAAACATGACCACATAGACAAATTGGCAAAGGAAGCCTGCAGCAAAAATACTGTAAATATCGATCTTGGGATGCCTCCATGTTGCACACATATTGAAAAGTTCTCATAATGAAGAACTAGTAGATCTGACGAATGCTCAAAGGTACCATAAGGCACTATGATCAGTATAGAGATGGCAAGCCTTCCTATGGGTGGCACCGAAGTCAAACCAGACAATGTGACGTGGTTATTGCCGGAATACGTTTAGGTTACAGAATGTAGTGGCAACTGCACAGCGCAAGAAGTGCAGATGAATCTAGATGTAGACTGTTCAATGAAGAAAACAAGCGACCACTTGAGCACTATCTCGGAATGTCGTGATACAGCCTTTAAGACCACCTAACATAAGGTATGATTAACTATGTGAATATTTAATTTCATCTGATACATTGGAAGATCTACTCCTAGGATATTCTAAATTTATTATATAAAACTACCGTAAACAATTACAGTTACAGTAGTCATAGAATACTGTACTATGTCGAATATATGTAAAACTGTAATCACGCCTGAGCAGGTAGCCAGGGTGGTAAATAAACTTACTTAACTTAAAACTGTGATTATCTATTATCATTATTAGTTTGTTATTATTACTATTATCATCATTTTTGTCGTTTTATTGTCATTAAGATTTCACTATCACTAGTTTTATCATTTTTATTATCATTTATCACTTATTATTATCATTATCTGTGATTGTTACCATTATCATCATTAAAGATGTTATCATAATTGGCAATAGTCATTGGTCTTCCTCGGACAGTATACTGCTATTATTACACTTACTGGTCCTATTACCATCGTTAGTAGTACTAGCAATATCATTATTATTATCTACTTCATGTTATTTTTATAATCATAACTGCTAATTATAATTATCAACATTGTCTTTACTGCCTGTTGATATAATTAGTAAAATAGTTCCCCCGCTTACTTCTGCAGGGAACGCTAAACATTCTAGTTAAAAATCCCGGTGTTCTTGCTGGCTGAGAATAAGTGCATTTTATATCTTTGTGGTTCTCCTAATTTGGATATTATTCTCCATTGTGGATTTTTTTTTCCGTAACGTATTAAAGTATGGATAATCATGAATGCTGTGTACGGAAATCTGATTCACATCCATTGCTTTGGCTAGATAATTTGTCAACAAATGTGCAACTGAAATGTTCTACTTTAGTGTGTATATGTGTATGTATATATATACATATAGATATGTATACATTATATATATATATATATATATATATATATATATATATATATATATATATATATATATATATATATAATGGGTTATAGATGAGTCCATAGGGAAACGAATTCTTATAAGGAAGAGGAAAACCAACGCGGCAGAGAAGAACTTCATTGTGCAATAGTAAACGTTTGGGAGATGCAATCTCTATCATCAGTGCTATATCAAAAACAGGGAAAATTAATTCTCGTACATACAAAAATCATCAAATGACCACAGACAGAAAAGCCAGTGTAGCAAGTAACGGGTACTAACCGAGAAATGGGTGGTTGGTAGTTTATATGGTAAACAGGGTGGTTGCAGCAGAAGGATTGTTTGGCTGTGGTTTCATAGTTAGGAGTGATTCTGCAATGATCAGGTCAAATCTGTTAAGATGGGGAGGTCAAGATTTTGACATCAGTGTTGTTAAAAGGGTGAATGTGGAGGTGAGAGTGCTCCCTAATTGCTGAGAAGGGTGGTTTGCTCAGCTGTAGACCTGTCATGATTGCCTTACCTTTGTGTTCGAGAATGCGGTGATGGAGCCGTCGTCAGGTTGACCCCACGTACCTAGCCTGACAGTTAGGACAAGTAAATAGGGAAATCACATTCAAACTTTCCTTTCTTCTCTAAGAAATTTCCGATAGTGTTAGAATTGTAAAAAAAAAAAAAAAAAAAAAAAAAAAAAAAAAAAAAAATCTGAAAGTAATGTTTGAGAATTTTGTTTAATGATTTTCTGATATCAAAAGTAAGACCGCCCATACATGGAAGTTTATATTTAATGTCTGTTGACTGTGGTTGTTACAGGTTTTGGATAGAATTTCTGACACAGAAAATTGCATTGTGCTTTATAAAATAGGTAAGATGGGATCTATTTGTAGTGAAATATTCCTTTGAGAATGAAGCTTCTTCATGAAAACTAGTCCAGGTTGAACAGATGTAAGCCCGGTTGATGTGTTGTAAGGCTGTTTAGTTTGTAAATATGAGGAATATAGTTGAGATAATGAAGTCCAGTGCCAGTGAATTTGGGTTTCCCGTAGGCACTGGTGAAGTATCAAGCAATGGCAGTTTAATATTTTGTTCAACTTCACAAGTGAAATTAATATTGGCGTGTTGTGAATTCAAGTATGAGAGGAAAGGGTTAATGTGAGAGGTGTCATTAAACAGTAAGAAAGTATCACCCATACAACGACGATAAAAATGGATTTGAAATTAGCAGGACAATTATTCAACCAAGCTTGTTCACGATGGCAAGGGAAGGCGTTGGCGTAACAAGGGCCAAGTGGTGATCCCATTGCTACACCGTCTATTTGCGTGTAAATTGAGTCATTAAAGGTAAACACTGAATTGTGAGCAGCTATATCCAATAGTTTCTTGTAAATTGTCTTGTTCAGACCATACAAGCTTAAGAGTGATGGGGCAATTTTGTTTATAATTATATCAGTGGTTTCATTGAAAAACGTTTGCAATTGCACACTGAAGTTCTTCTCTGCCGCGCTGGTTTTCCTCTTCCTTATATATATATATATATATATATATATATATATATATATATATATATATATATATATATATATATATTTATATACATATATTATGTATATATATATATACATATATATTATGTATACCACACACACACACACACACACACACACACACACACACACACACACACACACACACACACACATATATATATATATATATATATATATATATATATATATATATATATATATATATATATATATATACATACACATATTTATGCACACATGCATATATATACACACTGTGAGACCCATTTCACACACATTTCACATACGGCCCATTTCAACACACACCACATCTCTTGCAGGGAGGCCCACTAAGAAACCTTAAGTGGTTTCCCTTATCTTCCCATAACCCTAAAGGGCTCCCCTGGGACCACTTGTAGCAGACTCCTTCCCTTACTCTACCATTGCCATGCACATAATGTTATTAACTTATAAATATATATTTAATATAGTAACACTAGCCTCTACATACCAAACCTTTGCTAGACATGACAACGCAACATCCGCTGACCTTCCGCCTCGCGACGCCGCCCCGTATACACACGATCACATCCTCTCCTCCACACTTCCGAGTACATCGCAACCCTTGTGAGTTTCCTAGTTCAATCTGTATAAAAGAGGGTCGCCTGTGAGCGACAGACAGATAACCTACAGCACGATGACCGGACTGAACCTCTGTCCGTGAGTTGTACCATTCTCTCTCTACAATACACTGCAACAAACAAGCAAGAAGTCTCTTTCACCTTTGCCGCTGCCCAAGATTTCCGCATCGTGCCAGACGCGACTTGTCTGCACTCTACCGCTCATCGGCCATCGCCACACACACACACACAAACACACACACACACACACACACACACACACACACACACACACACACACACACACACACACACACACACACACATATATATATATATATATATATATATATATATATATATATATATATATATATATATGTATATATATTGTGTGTGTGTGCATGAGTATGTATATATATATATATATATATATATATATATATATATATATATATATATATATATATATATATATATATGCATGTGTATATATATATATATTTTTTTTCTTAACGGTAGGTTCATGTTTGAGTCGCCGTGGTCACAGCATAACACTTTATTGTAGTTTTTCATGTTGTGATGCTCTTGGAGTGAGTACGTGGTAGGGTCCCCAGTTCCTTTCCACGGAGAGTGCCGGTGTTACCTTTTAGGTAATCATTCTCTCTATTTGTGTATATATACATATATATATATACACACATATGTACACAGACATATATATATATATATATATATATATATATATATATATATATATATATATATATACACATATGTATGTATGTATGTATGTATGTATGTGTGTGTGTGTACATAATATATATCATCTATATATGTACATGTGTGTATATATATATATGTATATATACATAAGTATATCTAAATATATATGTATATACATGTATATATATATATATATATATATATATATATATATATACATATATACATATCAAACATATCCCTATCATCAACAATATGTGGCAATCTTACAGTTTCACAGCAATTTCTGTTTCGCTTTGAAAATCGGAGAAATAAGTATACTTTGTGGGATTCTGTGTCGGTCCGAGTCAAAAAGTTCGAATTTGATCAAGATGAAAGGTGAAAGAGTGAGCACCCTTAAGCCGGGAAAGTCATGTAAAACACACATCTCATCAGATCTTCAGGAAGTTGGTCTGGTGTGTTCGCTAGTTCTGGCGGAAACTAGTTACTAGCTATGCAAACTAACTCTACAAAGGGCTTTCCTCGGTGGCACCTTGTTGAAAATACGGAGAAAGGAGAAAAGAAGCAATAAATAAAGAAAAAAAAATGAAAGCAACAGGAGAACACTTAAATCAAACAGAAGGCTGAGAGTTGCAAAGCGAGGAAGGAGATACGAATAAATAATAGTAATAAAAAAAACAAAACACGAAAGAGGGCAAAGAAGGGAAAGAACTAAAACAAAAAACAAGCTCCTTGGATAACACGTGTCCCCGTAATCGATATCGGAAAGAACTTGTCACTAGCGCTCAGTGCTTATTGATTAAAGGCATTACAAAGTCAACTTTACATGCGCACATACACGGTTGGACCAACACAAAGGCACTGTCACTGGCCTGATTGTGATGTTACTCGGATGATGAACAAGTGCCATGTT
>NW_023651614.1:0-5566 GCF_015228065.2 Penaeus monodon
TTCCTACTTCTCCTATCTCTACTTTCCCTCTTCCTCCTCTTAAACTTCTTTCTACTTACTCCTTCTACTACTTTCTACTTCCTCTTTCTACTTACTCTAATCTACTCTTCCTACCTCTACTTTCCTCACTACTTCTACTTCTCTTTACTTACTCTTTTCTACTTTCTACTTACTCCTTCCTTCACCTCTACTCTACTCTCCTTATTTCTACTTATCTTCCTACTTTACTTCCTACTCTACTTTCTCTTTTTACTCTTTCCTCCTCTTTTTCCTCCTCTTTCTTCTTCTTTCTCTTTTTTCCTACTTCTCTACTTACTTTACTCTACTTTCTACTCTCTTCTACTTTACCTTCTCATCGACTATTTCAGTGTATCTACTTCTCTCTTTCTTTCTCCTACTACTACTTTTCTTTTTACTCTTTTACTCTTTCTACTCTACTTTTACTTCTCTACTTTCTTTTTACTCTACTATACCTTACTCTTTTTACTACTTACTTTACTTACTCTTTACTTTTCTTTACTCTACTCTTCTACTTCTACTCTTCTATCTACTATCTATACTCCTCTACTACTTTCTTTCACTTTCTTTTCTTCTACTACTACGTTTCTACTACCTTCCCTTACTTCTCTCTCTTTTCTCTTTTCTCTACTACTTCTACGCCCTCTTTACTTTACTTTCTTCACTCCTTCTACCTTCTCTCTCTTCTACTTCTTTCTACTTTTCTCTACTCTACTTATCTCTACTTTCTTCTCTTTCTCTCTACTCTCTCTATACTACTCCTACTTACTTCTACTACCTCCTTCTTCTTTTACTCTTACTACTACTTACTCTTCTTTCTTTCTACTTCTTCTACTACTTCTCTACTACTACTCTTCTTCTACTCTACTTTTCTTCTTCTACTACTACTACTACTCTACTCACTACTTTTCCTTACTCTTACTTTACTTACTCTTTACTTTACTACTTCTCTTCTTACTACTACTCTCTACTTTTATCTCTTCTTCTTTTTTTCTCTTACTCTACTACTACTAGCTTTACTCTACTTCTTCTACTTTTTTATTCTGTACTTACTATAATCTACACTCTTCTTTCTCTCTTCTCTTATCTACACTTCTCTTTCTCAACTTACTCTTTACTTACTTCTTTACTCTCTCTTTTCTACTTTTACACTTTCTTCTACTCTACTTTACTTTACTTACTTTGTACTTATCTACTTCTGTTCTTTTTACTTACTCTGTCTACTACTACTGTACTACTTTCTACTTCTTCTTACCTGTTTCTACTTCTCTTACTTTCTGACTCTTTCTACTCTCTTTAACCTTCTACTACTTTCTTAATACTTTTCTACTAATCTTTTTCTCTTCTCTACTTTTCTACTACTCTATATCTTTAACTCAATTACTTCTACTTTCTTTTCGTCTATCTACTTCTCTAACTCTCATATTTTAGTTCTCTCTTTCTACTCTTTTCTACCTTCTTCTACTACTACTTCTTACTTTTTTTCTCTACTCTCCTTTTCTACTCTCTTCTCTAACTTTTACTAACTTTCTACTACTACCTTTTCGTACTACTCTATTTATTTGTCATACTTTTAAACCCCCCTTCTTCTACTCTACTTATTTTCTAACTACTACTACTTTACTTACTTTACTTCTACTCTCCTTTTACTCTTACTGTCTACCTTTACTTCTATCTACTCTATTTCTTACTCTCTCACTTTTACTTACTTACTCTACTACTTCTACTTTCTTTACTACTACTACTATTCTACTTCTAACTTATTTCTTCTTAACACACACCCCACCCACCAACCCTTTCTTTTTAACTCTACTCTACTTACTTCTCTCTACTCTTTCTTTCTACTCCTTTTATACTTCTACTCTTACTCTTACTTCTTACTCTTGCTACTCTTACTACTATCTCTTCTATACTCTAACTTCTACTACTCTTTCTACTCTTCTCCTGTCTACTTACGTCCTTTACTTTTCTACTACTCTTTTCTACTACTACTTACTCTTCTATCTTCTACTTACTTACTTACTCATACTCTACTTCTCTCTACTTTCTCTACCTACTCTTTACTTCTATACTCTTTCTACTTTCTACCTTTCTCACTCTTACTGCTACTCTACCTTACTCGTTTCACTACTCTGTTTTGTTTTACTTCTACTTTTTACTTTTCCTACTTCTACTTACTTTTCTACTTCTTTTACTACTTTACTCTTTCTACTCTACTTAACTTCTACTCTTCTTCTCGTTCTACTACTTCTCTCTACTACTCTTTTTCTCTCTACTCTACTGCTTTCCTTTAACTATCTAACTTCTTGTCTAACTCTATACTTGTCTGCTTTTTACTTTTACTTTACTCTTTACTTACTAGACTTTTTACTCTTACCTCTCTCTCTCTACTTCTCTACTTTACTTACTTTTCTTTCTTCTACTCTTTCTTTCTACTCTAAATCTACTCTTACTATTTTGTCTACTTTCTACTACTCTTACTCTACTCTCTACACTCTTTTACTTCTTACTCTCTATTTAACTCTCTACTACTTACTTTTCTTCGACTTACTTCTTTCTCTAAAACTCTCTTACTGCCTTATCCTACTTACTTACTCCTACTTCTCTGAACTTTTTCGTCTTCTACTACTCTTTCTACTCATTCTCTCTTTACTACTCTACTTTACTACTACTCTATTACTGTCTAACTACTTTACTACTTCTCTACTACTACTTTCTGTTATCTACTACTTTACTACTTTCTACTACTCTCTTTTTCTTCTACTCTACTACTCTCTACTTTTCTCTTTTCTACTTACTTTTTCTACTCTCACCTCTACTTACTACTCTACTTTTATACTAATTCACTACTTCTTTTATCTCTCTTTCCTACTCTACTACCTATCCTACTTCTCTCTACTACTTTCTACTCTACTGTCTTCTCTTCAATTTTTTTCTACTTCTTACTACTATACACTTACTACTCTTACTCTCTTTTACTACTACTCTTACTTTTCTTTACTTACCCTTTATACTACTACTACTTCCTCTTCTTCTTGTACTTACTACTTCTACTCTAACTTACTACTTTTTTGTACTCTACTTTACTTGTTTTTACTCCTTACGACTATCTACTTGCTTTTTCTACTCTTTTCTTCTACCTTCTCTTACTTGCTTTCTCTTCGTCTACTCTCTTTTACTAAATTCTACTTTCTACTTACTCTACTTACCTTTGTCTACTACCTCTCTACTCCTCTACTACTTTACTACTTTGCTACTTTTACTTTTATCTACTTCTTACATAATCACTACTTTACCTCGTCTACTCTTTATTTCTCTACTTTCTACTCTTCTACTTCGACATTTACTACTCTCTCTACTCTCTTACTTACTCATCTACTTTCTTTCTTTTCACTTTTCCTACACTTCTACTTTTCTTTACTTTTGCTACTTTTACTTCTTACTACTCTACTCTCTCTACTTCTTTTTCTACTCTTACTTCTTTTATTCCTCCTCTATCTACTCTTTGCACTACTTTCTACTACTTACTTCACTCTACTTTATACTCTATTCTACTTACTCTTCTACTACTTCTACTTTTCTCCTTCTTTCACTCTACTTTTTTTCTACTTCTACTTTTTCTTTCTTACTTCTTACTTTACTTCTCTCTCTACTTCTTCTACTCTACTTCTTCTACTTTTACTCTTCTTACTACTTCTTTCTACACTTTTTCTACTACTTTACTTTACGTACCTCTCTGACTTACTCTACTACTTACTTCTTACTACTTACTTTACTCTACTACCTACTACTCTCTTTTCTTTCGCTCTACGTTACTTCTACTGCTACTCTACTTACTTCTACTTATCTACTCTACTTTCTTTACTATGTTTCTACTCTTACTCTATTATTACTCTACTTAACTTCTCCCTTGCTTCTTAACCATACTTACTACTTCTACGTATTCTACTTCTACTTTACTTACTTCAACTCTAACTATCTACTTTTCTACTTACTACTACTTCTTTTCTTTTTTTCCTCGCTACCCTTTTTACTCTTACCCCTTTCTACTCTACTTTCTTTCTAATCTACTACTTACTCTTTCTCTTCTACTCTACTACTCTACTATCTACTACTTTCTACTTTTTTCTACTTTTTTCTTTCTACTCTTTCTACTACTTACTCTTTTTTACTCTACTCTTTTTCTACTGCTTCTACTCTTCTACTCTCTTACTTTTACTCCTTTCTATATCTACCTACGTCTACCTTTTCTCTTTACCTCTCTACTCTTCTACTTTCTACTCTACTCTACTCCTCTACTTCTACGTAACATACTTTTACCTTCTCTTTTCTCTTTTACTTACTCTCTTACTACGTTAACTACTATTCTTACTTACTCTCTACTTTTTTACTACTACTACTACTCTACTTTACTTACTACTTACTACTACTTTCTTCTACTTTCTTCTTTCTTTACTTCTTACTATAACTACTTCTACTTAACTATATTCTACTTACCTCTTCTACTATACTCTTCTCCATTACTCTCTCTACTCTTACTCTCTCTTTACACTTTCTACTTTTTCTACTTTCTCACTAACTACTTTCTACTTTCCTATATGATTCTCTAGATACATTCTACTTTTCTTCTACTTTTACTTTACTTTTTACTCTACTTACTTACTTCTACTTCTCTTTCTACTTACTTGCCTCTTCTCTACTACTTCTACTCTTCTACTTTCTACTCTTATTTTACTTACTCTACGTCATCTACTCTCTTTCTTATCTACTCTCTTATACTTTTCTACTACTCTTCTAACTCTTCTATTTTTGCTACTCTACTTCCTACTTTAGAAGCTACTACTACTCTACTCTACCTTTCTCTACTTCACTATTCTCTCTTTACTGTTCTACTACGAACTTCTCTCTACTGCTTATTCTTCTTCTACTCTACTTTACTTACTCTTTTCTCACTCTTTTCTTACTTCTTTACTACTACGGAACTACTACTTTCACTTACTCTCTCCTTCTTTTTCTTTACTACTTTCTACTCTAACTACTTTTACTCTCTTTTCGTCTACTCCTTTTCTACTTTTCCTTTTTTACTCGCTACTCTTTCATTCTACTGTCTCTTCTAACTTTTTTTTTTCTCTACTTCACCTTCCTGTTTCTTCTACTCTTCTACTTTGTACTCATCTCTACTGACTTTTTCTTCTCTTTCTTTTCTACTACTCTCCTCTCTTTCCTCCTCTCTACCTCCTACTTCTTCCTACTTCTTACTCTAAACCTCTCTACTCCTACTACTTTCTTTCCTCCTACTACTTCTCCTCTCCTCTTACTCTCTACTTCTACTTCTCCTCTCCTCCTACTACTTACTCTCTTCTCTACTCCCTCTCTTACTCTACTTCTCTACTCTCTTTCTCTCTCTACTCTCCTTCCTCTTTCCTCTTACTCTCTCTCTCTCTTCTCTTACTTTCTACTCCTCCTCTCTCCTCTCTTTCTTTATACTTACTCCCTCTTACTCCTACTTTCTCTCTTCTACTTACTCCTACTTCTTCTAACCCCTTCT
>NW_023651615.1:0-5566 GCF_015228065.2 Penaeus monodon
ATAAAACGGCACCTTGGAAACGGCCAAAGGCAAAGAGGTTCATGTAAATGGAGAGGAGAACCTAGTGGCTTGAGAGCAAGCTGACATGCTTCAAAAGAAAGAAAAAAAAGAAAGATAATACCGGGGCTGCATTCGAAGAACACGACATCGCGTCCGGCGTTTCGAATTATCCAAAGGTCGGGGCACTATCAGTTATGCAAAATTTAAGGGCGGGTCACGAACGGGGGAAATTTCCCTAAAGGGCTCTTGCTTCCAGGCGACTGATTCAGTACCTTACTTGTACTATGATTTTCACAAATCATCTTTGGGAATAAACCGGCTGGCAGCCATCGAAAAATAGAAATGAATCAAAGAAGCATGCGAGCAAAACCCGCTAATCTGCCCCCCTCCATTTTGAGAAATAGTGCGTCAAGTGATTCACAAAGCACTTCTTCTATATATACTCCTTCATCCTGTTCTATCCTCTCCCCCCTCTTTATGCCCTATCCCCCCCCTCTTCTTTTTTCCGACCCTCTTCTCCTACCCCCCCTCCCCCGCTAGTCTTCCTCATCCCTTTCCAAGAAACCTCTCTTCTTTCTCCCCCTTCACCATTCCCTATCTTCTGTCACTCCGTTCTCTCCATTTTCCTATCTTCGCTGCCCCTTCCTATCCTCTCTCCTCTCTCTCTCCCTCCCCTCCCATTCTCCTATACTCCTCTCCCTTTCGCCTTTCCTCTCTCTCCTTCCCCTTTTTATTTTGCCCTTTCATCTCCTCCATCCCTCTCCCTTATCCCCCCCCCCCTCACTTTCTCTAAACGAAAAATACGCAAGAATAAACGAAAAACGAGAGACGACTCTGAAAAAAATGTTTTTTTCATTAAAAAATGTAAAAGAATAAATAAACAAATAAATAAAAATAAAACAAAAATAAAAAGATGGGAAAGTTTTGCCTTAACTCACAATTTCATGAAATGGTGAAAGAGATACTGCTGATGAGGTAATGGGGGGAGAGCAGTGTGAGGGTTAATGAGTCCTCCATATTTTGGCCCATTTTGTTAATACACTGGTTGGGATAACAGGCAAGGGCAAGGGAAGCGTGGAAGGCGATCACTCATGCTGGCTATCATCGCTGCTCTTGCTGTTGATGCTGTTTGAGCTGTTGTCTTTATTACGTCCCTTACTGATATCAATATTTTTATTCTCGAATTATCATTATCTTTATTATCATTACTATTAGTAATATTATTATTATGTTTTATTATTACTACTACTAATGTAATACCTATTATTATCATTATTATTTTTTATTTTTGTATTTATTATTATTATTATTTTTATTATTATTATTATTATTGCCATTATTGTAATTATTATTATTTTTTGTTATTATTATTATTATTATTATCTTATCTTTAAATTCTTTTTTTTTGTTATTTATTATTATCATTATCATTTTTTTTTTTTTTTCATTATCATTACTGTTATCAATATTATCATTATTTTTATTATCATTACTTCTGATATTATTATCTATATTATAATTATGATATAATAATAATAATAATTTATTATTATTATTATTATTATTATTATTATTATTATTGTTATTATTATTATTATTATTATTATATTATTTTATTATTATTATTATTATTTTATAATCATTATTAATATCATCATTATAATTATTGTTGTTTTTGTTGTTGCTGCTGCTGCTTTTATCATTATCATAATCATTACCAATTTTATTATTAGTAGCATTATTATTATTCCTATTATCATCTAAATTATTTTTACTATTATCACCTCCCATTATCATAGTTATTATCATTATCATTATTTTCACTTTCATTATTATCATTATTATCTTTATTATTTATATTTATTTTTATTGTTACTGTTATCGTGTTGTGATTATTAGCGTTTTTATTTTTATAATAATGTTTTTAAATATCATTCTCACGATTATTATCGTTTATTATAGATATCGTGGTTCGTCCTTTAGACTGCCGAAAAATATGTTATACATTATTTTCCCACTTTTCACATTCTGTAAGTAATGTACCGTTTGTTAATAGCCGTCATTGCATGTTTCAGGTTTTTAAACAAGATGGAATGAAAAAAATAAACGGATTTTGCTTTTAACTGTTTATCTATTACCAATGCGCTTTATTCCTTGGAAAAATAACAAGTTAGCAAACAAAGCATAATATAGTCAACAGCAGCAAAATAGAGCAGATGGGTAAATAAGCAATGAAAGAATGTAACAGAGTAGATAAAAAAAAAAAAAAAAAAAAAAAAAAATATATAAATATATATATATATATATATATATATATATATATATATATATATATATATTATATATATTACTCAACATATCAACATTTTAGTCAATCAAATAAAAAATAGAGGGTCAGATAAAAAAGATATGGTAAATGTGTAAATCTAATCAATATATCAAATAGATGTTAGATATATAAGTAATGAAAAGATGCAAAGATAGACAGATAAAATAATCATTACCTTTCATCATAAATGGAAATAAGATCTTTCAACACTCGCAAAATAAACAAGTCCTTACTGATACACGAATAAACAATGAGAGCAAAGGGACATCGTGAGGCGTCATCGGCGTAGACTTCCGCTGATGACGCGTCCGTTCATGGCTCGCGACGCGACTCACGCCGGCGGTCGAGGCATAGTTCGGGGAAGGATCCAAATGACTCCATTTCTCAGTGTCGGCAGACGCCACAACCGCGAAACGAGCATTTTTTTTCTCTCTTTTCAGGCCTTTAACTGTTTTTTTTTTTTCTCTCTCGTCTATTTCTTCTTTCTTTCGTTCATTCTTCTCTTGAGGCTGTTTACATATTCATTTTATCTGCAACGCAATATGTCCAGATGTCTCTGCTTATTTTTTATAAAGTAAGACGTTCTGTCAATCGATTTTGGTGCAGTTGAAAAGACCGGTTAGTTAAACTGTCAACCAGTCTACGGGAAGTTTCAACATGTTTCAACTGTTTTTGCGACTTTCTTTACAAAGTTGTATTGCCTTCGAGAATTTAACTTTTGGACTTCATTTGTTGTGGCGTGTAGATGTTGAAAATATATGCAAATGTTGAGGAAACTTTAATGCCCATATATGATTTTTATTTTAATATTACGAGAGGCATGTAAAAACTTTCATAATGCATTTTACATGTCAGTTTCCTTTGTTTTATACTAAGTGTGTGATTCTAGATATAGAAGAGGAGGTATAAGCTTTTAATGTATGCTTGCTGTGTCTGTAAGCAAGTGTCCCGCACGAGTATTTAAAAGAATGCGGGAATTAATATGTATTTTAACACATAAGTTGGTCTACGTGTATAACTGAGCATAGCCAGTAACTGTACGCTGATACAGAGAATAAGTAACCTGAACAATTCATACTTGCTTAATACTTCCGTTTTCTAAGTTCCTCTGCTTTGCTAAAAGAGTGACAGCATACATTTGGCATGTCTACTATAATTAACTTTAGCTTTTAATTAGGACTGAGGTAATAATACTGGTTTGGGTCACATACAGTTACACTACCACTACTGTGTAACAATCGATTAACATACAATTAACTTAACAAAAAGCGATAATCAAAATCCAGTTTTATTACTCTTTTTATGTTGTAAACTGTATAATTGTTGATAATTTGATTATATATAGAGAGTGTACTGATAGACAGGTAGAAAGATTGACAGATACACAGATAAATAGACATTAGATATATCAAATTATGCACCACTTGAAAATATCACAACATCGAGTGCAAATTCAAAACGATGTTTATGAAAATATAATCTATTATGTCTGAAAACAAAACCTAGATCAGGTGTATAAAGGTGCAACTTAGATACAAATATTTTAATGATTAATTCTCTCTCTCTCTCTCTCTGTCTCTCTCTCTGTTTATCTGTATATCTACCTACCTATATCTCGCTTTGTCTATTTATCTATCTATCTCTCGGTATACCTACTTATCCTCTGTCTACCTATGACCATCTCTCATCCTCTCTTCTTCCGTCATTTTCTCTCACTCTTCTCTTTCCTTCCTCCTCTTCCCCGGCTATCATTTTTTACTCTCTTTATTTCTCCTCCTATTTTTTCTACCCTCTCTAAGGTTAATGACACTTCCTTCCTCGCCGAGATAAAGCCGCGAGCGAGAGGATATTCCGAGCGGATTGAGATGAATACTTCGGCCCCGCTCGGGTATCGCCTCGCTCGCGGGAGCATAAAAAGCGATTGGCAAGCTTCTGCCAGAGAGCTATGGCCGCGTAATGTTGTGATAATATCGCCGGCGAAAGACTCGCGCTACAGCTGCCCGTCAGAAAGGAGGTAAGGGGAGAGGGGGTTGGGGGAGGATCAATACAAGTAATATTAACCTGCGCTCCAAGGCCGTCCCCTGTTTGCTGCTGGTTCGCTGCCCCTCACCGTCTCGTGGCCCTCTTCTCGCGGATCTCGTATTTCTCGAGAATCGCGGTGCTCGCTTATCATTTGGCCAAAGAGAAGAAAACAAATGGCTGTCGTCGTCCCCCTTGCTGACTCTTGGAATCTCGCATCTCCAGAGAATTCGCTTTACTTGATTATCATTCGCAAAAAAGGCGTGATTTATTTTTATTTTTTTTTTTATTTTTTTTTTTTTGACCTTCCTCAACCTAGGGTGAAATCAAGTCGTCACCTTGAAAGCACGGACTCTCCACAGAAGTATTAGAGAGAAAGAGGAAGGAGGAGGAAGAGGGGAAAGGGACGAAAGTAGAAGGAAGGGAAAGTTAGTAAAGTGAATTTGTGGGAAAGAGGAAGATTAGCGTAGAGAAATAGGTTGAGGAAGATTATGAAGTGTAATACATTAGCTCTCAAATGTAATTAGTCATCTTCGTCGGCGGCTGTGAAGTCTTTTCCTTGGAGGTTTAGAAAAAGGTGTCATCGCGTGTCCTTACTCTTACTTCTTTCCTGTGTATGTAAACATATATGCATGCATTACAAAATGCCAAGTACGCTGGACTTTGTGGTAATTGTTCTTTTCAAATGCAGTCTGTATATCATATGTAATCATGGTACATTATAACTAGCACGATTATCTACATCAAAAAGCCATAATTCCGGAGATAAACCATAGCATAAAGGAAATGTGATTTGCCTCATGAGCAGTGTTGATACCATGGGGCTATCATTCAAAGCAGCTGAACGGTAGAGAATCTCTCTTTAAGATTATTAAAAGGGGACGTGGCGCTTGGCGATCATGTGTGTGTGTGTGTGTGTGTGTATATATATTATATATATATATATATATATATATATATATATATATATATATATATATATATATACCATATATATACATATATATATATATAATATATATACTACATCTATATATTATATATATATATATATATATTTATATATTATTAATATATATATTTCTATTATATACATTATATAAAATTATATATATATATAATATATATATATATTATATAATATATAATATATATATACATATATATATATATATATATATATTATAATATATATATATATATATTAAACTATATTCC
>NW_023651618.1:0-5565 GCF_015228065.2 Penaeus monodon
CAAAAGGGGGTTTTAAATTTTTTGTATTTTCCGTTGGGGTTTTTTTTTTTTAAAAATTTTTTTTTCCGTAACAATATTATGGGTTTTCACAACGCCCTGGAGAGTTTGAATTGACTGCTTTCAAAACGTCGAGTGATATATATATTTATATAATATATAAAATATATAAAAATTATTATATATTATTATTTTATATATTGCTACGCCATGGGGTCTTTGTCTCTGTCAAACGGGGTTAACATGAGGGCCCGGGCAAACATGACCAGTGGCTGTAAACGGAGGAGCGGAGGAACAAGCCAAGAACTATTTGGGTGCTGCCCTGAAGCCCTCGTTGTCCCTTTTTGGCCTGATAAACTTTTTCCCCTGTTTAAGTGATCGGCCGTGTCATGCTTTTTCCCCACTTTTTGGGGCCTATAGAAAATGTACGGGTAAAAAAATTGTGTAAAAAAAGGAAAACATCTTTTTGTATTATTTCTCCCCTGCCTCGCCATTTGGGCTTTTCCCCCCTTGGTGTTCGGGGACGTAGGGTTCCGGGCCCTCTTAACTTTCATTGTTCACGACCCTGTGATAGCCCCGTCTCCTCCCTGCCTTGTGTTGGGGCAAGAGACGAGGGGGCCCGGGTAAAAAATGGTGTCAGGAGGGGGAATTGTGTTTTTTATCGTGAGACGCCCCATTTATCTGTCGCCCAAAGTTGGCGGCACATGAGGGAGGGAGGTATGACGGGGCGGCACGAGTGAGGTAAAGCCGACCGAGGGCCTGATCACTGCCTGCTGGCCGGTATGGGAGAATGGCCAAGGGCAGAAGAGCGGGCACGAGGGCACACGAGCAGGCGCACCATCTCGTCGAGAGGGCGGGCAAAGGAACGGGGAACTTTCTGCCGACTTGTTGAGGTGCTACAGAGAAATCTTGCATTTGAGATAAAACTCACGTACAACCGAAAAAGGGGCCTCAACAGCGTGAAGAGTAAACTGATGGGGGGTGCAGACTCTAGGGCGAGGTTCGGGGCTGGGGGGGAAATTTAAGGCAAAAAAGGGCGCGTCACGAGGTAGTAACTTGCAAGAGAGAAGGCAACGGGTTCTGGCAACAATGCCAGATGTCAGATTTCGGGGGTCGCCTGGTCCGGGGGCCTCGCGCCCCCGTGTCACCCAGGGGGCGCTGCAAAAGGCTGGGACCCATCGGAACCGCCCCCCTTGGGTATAGGGGGGAAACTGGGACCCGTAACCCGCCTCGTTCCCCTCCCTCCCCCCTTTTCCTCCCCCGGGCGTGTTATTTCCCCCGGCACGCGTTCTCCCCCCTGCGCCCCCGGCCCCTAAAACATTCTGTGAAGCGAAAGCCTTGATCCCGGGGGAGGTTTGCCTGGGGGGCATTGTCCCCAATTTGAAATGCGGGCATCTGCCCAGGGCTGGAGCCAGGAAGAGAAGGGCCCCTGAAAAAGCTGTACACGCAAAGGGGGCCCCGCGGTGGAAGTTTGGGCATCTGCCGGCATCCCAACATGCCTCTTACACCAGCGGGGCGGGGGCTTTGAAAGCCGTTTGGGGCACCACCACCAGGCCCAGTAATCGGCCCGCTTGAAGAACGGACTCGGGGCGTGGCGAACACTGTCCCAGCTGGCGCAATGTGGGGCGCTGGTAAGATTCGTACCCTCAGCTGGGGAAGAGATGATCGGGGGTCCGGGCCCCGCCTTTCTTTGTTGGGGGCTTTACGGGCCCAGCGCGCAAATCACTAAAGCAGGCACCCCTGGGGGACCTGCGGGTGGCGCGGGCGAGGGTCTTGGAGTTCGGACCTTCCTGAAGGCAACAGTGGCCTGGGCCAGCTGCTCACCCCGCTATGACCCCGGGGGCCGGGAAAGGCTAAAGTGGAAGGTAGCATTGACAAAGGTGAGCCCGAGCACTTTCCAAGCTTGTGTTGGGGCTGCGGTGGGAAAAGGGCACAGACGAGTCGTGTCGGGGGGAGCGAGAACACGTCCTCTAAACCCGGACGGATTCTGAGCCTTCCACAGTCGGGGAAAGGGCTGTGGCAGGTATGGTCACCACCCGAATGCTATCCTAAGACAAAGGAAAGTGGGCAGGGGAAACTGGGACGGTTTGAGAAGGGGGCCCGAAACCCCCCGTCCCTTTTCCCGGGGGCCCCGATTTGGGGTGCTCCCGCGAACCACATATGAGGTGGAGGGCTCAATGAGGGGAAGCCATGCCGCCTACCGTGGCACTGGGGCTGAAAGACCCTTGGGGCCCTGTATATTGCCACTATGCATTTCCAATGCACCACAGAGACTGTTGGTGTCCGGGGCATTGTGTTCACTAAAGGGGACCAGTGGGGCTCGTTTTGGGCGGGGGGGCAGCACGGTGCAGGGGGCTGGGTGTTTGGCCGATCTGGACGAGCACTGTTTCTGGGCCTTGACTACCTGACGCAGGTAAGGGGGGTTTTCGCCCTTTTGGACGGAAGCTGGTGATGGGTGCAGGGGTAAAGATATCCCTTGCCCCCCAGGGGTTTGGGGCTTTGGCAGATTTTATTCGGCTGAGCGTGCACTTGCCCCCCAGGACAGTTTGTCCGGGTGTCGACTGCAAGAGTGTGCGTGGAGTAAGGGCCCTTGGCCCATTCAAAACCGGGCAGCGGGCTGATGGGTAGGGGTTTGGGGGCGGAGCCTTGTTGGACCAGGGAGGGGTTAGTTCAGTTTTTGTAGCTAACTTTCTAATAAGGACCTGAAGGTGCAGCTGGTGCAAAGCTGGGCATTTGGGGAGTAGCGTCCCAAAAAGTCGTCGGGGAGCGGGATTGGTTGGTGTGGGGCCCTTCCCACTTCCCCGAGGACTTGGCGCCCGCTGTGCGTTTCATGGGCCCGAAGCTACTCCGGGGCCTGGTGAAAAGAAAATGACGTTTTCCCAATACGGCGTGAGGACGTGGGAGACGCTGACCGAGATGAGGACGGCTTTGGACGGTGAGGGCGATGCGCAAAGTCTGGGGACCATGGGCCCGGGGGGCTTGGGACAGGAGATACCCCCCTGGCTGCCACTGCCAATCTACCCCCCCACCCTCCTCCGACGACCCCCCCGGAGCGAGAAAACCGCTGGTAAAAATTTTTTTGTTTCTGGAAATGATTTTATTTAATTTTTTTGTAGTTTTTTTCAGGTTTAGATATGTCGAGCAACGGGTCTCTGCTTTATAGGGGGATAGTGCTACCCAGGGTCTTTTTCTCTGTCGAAACATGTGTTACATGGAGGGACCCCGGGGAACTGACGCAGCTGCTGTGACGGAGGAGCAGGAACAAGCCAAGAGACTGAGTTGGGTGCTGCTCCTGTGAAGACTTTGTGTGTGCCCTTGTGACCTATAAACTTGTGTTGCCCTGTTATAACTTATGTGCCCTGTGACTTCGGTTTCCCCCCCTTTTTTCCTATAAAAGTTAGGGTAAAAACTTGTTAAATAAAGGAAAAACATCTTTTGTGATTATTTCGTGCCCCGGCCCCGCCCCTTGCGTTTCCCCCCGGGTTTCTGGGGGGCTGTGGTGCTCGTCCTTTGGAGCTGTTCTTGTTCACGACCCTGGAATTCACCCTCTGCCCACCTGCTTGTTTGGGGCAGAAGACGAGCGGCCGGCGTAACAAATTATATTAAAAAATATATATATATTTTTTATATAAAATTTTATATATAATATTATATTTATATATATATTATTATATATATTATCTTTTTTTAAAGGTAGTTTATGTCTGAGCCGCCGGGGGTCAGAGCGATACTTAAATTTTAGTTTTCATGTTGGGGGGGTGCTTTGGGGTGATACGTGGTAGGGTCCCCAGTTCCTTTCCACGGAGAGTGCCGGTGTTACCCTTTTTTTTTTTTGGGGGGGAAACTTTTACCGGCTTGGGACCACACTGCCTGGGATCCGAGGCTCTAACCTTCGGCCCCTGCGGCCTTTACGATCATGGGCTTCCCTGTTTTTTTTGGCAATTTAACATGTGAAAATTTAGAAGGGCCCCCCTGTCCTGCATATATATATATTAAATATTTATATATAGTATATATTATATATATTTTATATATTTTAAAATTTTTATTTATATTAATATATTTATATTCTGTGTGTGGTTGTGTGTGTGGTTTTGTGTTTTTGTGTTTTTGTTGGGGTGGGGTGTGTGGGTGTGTGGGGTGTGTGTTGTGTTTGTGGTGTGTGTGTGTGTGTGGGTGTGTGTGCGTGCGTGCGGCGTTTTGGTGTTGTTCATTTATTTATATATATATATATATATATTTATATTAATATATATATATATTATATATATATCTGTTATGTTTGTGTGTGTGTGTGTGCGTGTGTGTGTGCGTGTGTGTGTGTGCGTGAGTGTGTGTGTGTGTGTGTGTGTGTGTGTGTGTGTGTGTGTGTGTGTGTTGTGTGTGTGTGTGTGTGCGTTCATTTATCTATATATAAATATATAAAATACATATACATACATATAATATATATACATATATATATATATATATATATATATATATATATATATATATGTGTGTGTGTGTGTGTTTGTGTGTGGTGTGTGTGTGTGTGTGTGTGTGTGTGTGTGGTGTCGTGCGTGAGTGTCTGTGTGTGAGTGTGTGTGTGTGTGTGTGTGTGTGTGTGTTTGTTGTGTGTGTGTGTGTGTGTGTGTGTGTGTGTGTGTGTGTGTGTGTGTGTGTGTGTGGTGTGTGTGTGTGTGTGCATTTATTTATTCATATATAAACACAACACCCGACCCCACAACCCCACACAACCCACACACCCCACACCAGAATATATATTTTATATATTATATAATTATATATTAAAATATTATATGTATATCTATATAGATATACATTTATATGTATAATCAATATATGTGGTTTTTTTGTGTTTTGTGTGTGTGTTGTGTGTGGTGTGTGTGTGTGTGTGTGTGTGTGTGTGTGTGTGTTGTGTGTGTGTGTGTGTGTGTGTGCGTTCGTGCTTGCGTGTGTGTGGTGTGTGCGTGCGTGCGTTCGTTTATTTATATAAAAATAAAAATATACATACTATTTTATATATATATATATATTTTATATTAATATATCTATATCTGTGTGTGTGTGTGTGTGTGTGTGTGCGTGTGTGTGTGTGTGTGCGTGTGTGTGTGCGTGTGTGTGCGTGCGTGAGTGTGTGTGTGTGTGTGTGTGTGTGTGTGGGATAGGTGTGTATGGAGTTATTGAGTGTGTGTGTGTGTGTGTGTGTGTGTGTGTGTTTGTGTGTGTGGTTGTGTGTTATATATATTTTAATATATATATATATAAAATATATTTATATATTTATATATATATACATATTATATGTATATCTATATAGATATACATATATATATATGTATATCTATATATGTGTTTTGTGTGTTTTGTGTGTGTGTGTGTGTGTGTGTGTGTGTGTGTGTGTGTATTATATATTTTATATTATATATATATAATATATATATATAATATATATATATTTACATATATTATATATATATATATCATATTAATATGTATTCTATTAGATATACATATATATATGTATTCATATATGTGTTTTGTGTTTTGTTTTGTGTGTGTGTG
>NW_023651620.1:0-5565 GCF_015228065.2 Penaeus monodon
ATTACTTATTATATTATTAATAATTCGTAATTATAATAATATGAAAAATTTGTATATATCCAAAAGGAATATTCTATATTTTAGTTTCTCACATATGGATTTTTTACTTTTTTCATTTATTTGGGATAATTCCTATATTATAAATAATATGATAACATCATTTGTATATCTCAGTATATATCAATTTCATTATCATATTATGAATGTTTATTTTATCATCATTTATTAAATTATTATCATTATTATTAATTATTGAATATATATTATTTTTGCATTCTATACACACATTATTGATACATATATATATAATAACATTTAATCAACATTATTATATTATTTAATTATATTATTATGAATTATTAAGTTATATATATATTTTTTGAATTATACTAGTAAATAATATAATTATAATAACAATATAATACAAATACATTAATAAAATAATTATATCTAATAATTATATATATATTAATTATATAATCAATTATATGATTTTTTTAATTATCTATCATTAATAATAATAATAATTAATGCAATTATAATAATAAAATATAATAAATATATAATAATAAAAATCATATAATAATAAATAATTATAATAATTAATTAATTTAATTAAAATTTTATTATTTAATTTATCAATATTATTTTATATTATATCAATTCTATAATTATTATTTATTACCCTAATAATTGCCGAAATCACCAAGAAATGGAAAAAACGTCATTTTGGTATACTCTCAAAAGTATATTTCGCTAGATTTTTGCCGCTTTTTACTTTGGGAATGTTTTTCTTATACCTTTTTTATATTATATATGGACACAATTCCTGTTATTATCATCATCATTATCATGATATCATTTTTATCGTTTTCATCATCATTATCATCATTATCATCATTATCATCTCAGTATCATCATTATTTGTGCAATATTATCACCATTGATTGCAATTGTTATCATTTATTATTGCAATTATTGGAGTTATAGTATATATTTTGCAATAATACTAATAACCACAACAATAATACTAGTAATAACAATAATAATAACAATAATAACGATTTATAATAATAATTTACATCATCATCTTAATTAGTATCGTTATTACTGTAATTATTACTGGTATAATAATTATTTTTGCAATTATATACCAGTACAAATAATAATAATGATAATAATAACAATAATAATACTAATAACAATATTATAACAACTAGCATTATTATTTATTTAACTTATACTTATTATATTATGGTATTATTACAGATATGATAGATTTTTGGCAATATACTAATAATTAAGATAATAGTAATAATAATAATAATAATAATAATAATAATATAATAATAATAATAATAATAATAAATACATAATAATATAATCTAATGTAATATTTCAAATGCTCATCAAAATTCTCTTTATTCTCAACTTTATCATCATTATTGTTATGATAATACAATCTTGGTAATTATTATCATTATACCCTAATAATTCCGAAATCACCAAAGAAATGGAAAAAACGCATTTGGATATACTCTCAAAAGGCGCTATATTTCGCTAGATTTGCCGCTTTCGACTTTTGGGAGGAATGTTTGTTTTCTTATACCTTTTTTATATATATATGGACACAATTCCTGTTATTATAATATCATTATCATGATTATCATCATTATTATCGTTATCATCATCATTATCATCATTATCATCATATTCATCATACATTATCATCATATTGCAATTATTATCATCATTAATACAATTGTTATCATTATAATAGCAATTATTGGAGTAATAGTATTAAATAAATGCAAAAATACTAATAACCACAACAATAATAAAAGTAATAACAATAATAATAACAATAATAAAGATTTTATAATAATAATTTATAAGCAATATATTAATTAGTATCGTTATTAATGTAATTATTAATGTTATAAAAATAATATTTTGCAATTATACTACCAGTACAAATAATAATAATGATAATAATTAACAATAATAATTACTATAACAATATATAACCACAAGCATTATTATTACTATACGTATACTTATTATAATTATAGCTTATTATTACAGATATGATAGATTTTTGGCAAATGATACTAATAATTAAGATAATTAGTAATATAAATAATAATAATAATAATAAAATAATATAATAATAATAATAAATAATAATAATAATAATAAATAAAATAATCATAATTTAATAAATATTCAAATGTTATCAAAATTCTCTTTATTCTTTCACTTTTATCAATCATTATGTTATGAGTTAATACAATTTGGTAATTATTATCATTATACCTACTAATTGCCGAAATAATCAAAGAAATGGAAAAAAACGTCATTTTGGGAGATATACTCTCAAAAGGCTATATTCGCCTGATTTTGCCGCTTTTCGACTTTTGGGAATGTTTTTCTTATACCTTTATTATATTATATAGGACACAATCCTGTCTATTATCATCATCATATCATGATTATCATCATTATTATCGTTATCATCTATCATCTATCATCACATCCTATTATCATCATCATTATCATCATTATTGCATTATTATCATCATTATTGCAATTGGTCTCATTATTATTGGCAATCAGTGGAGTTATAGTATATATTTTGCAATATACTAATAACACAACATAATAAAGTAATAAACAATAATAATAACACTAAATAACGATTTTATAATAATAATTGTATATCATTATCTTAATTAGTATCGTGGTATTACTGAAAATTATTACTGTTATAATAATTATTTTTGCCAATTATTAATACAGTACAAAATAATAATAATGATAATATAACAATAATAATACTAATAACAATATTATAAACCACTTAGCATTTTATTATTATACTTATACTATTATTATTATTGTTAGTATTAAGATAGAAGATTTTTTGGCCAAGGATACTGAATAAATTAGATAATAGTAATAATAATAATAATAATAATATAATAATATAATGATAATCAATATAATAATAATAATAATAATCAATAATAAATAATAATTTTAAATATAATTTCAAATGTTATCAAAATCTCTTTATTTCACTGTTATCATCATTATTGTTTGATTAATACAATTCTGGTAATTATTATCATTATTAACCCTAATAATGCCGAAATCACCAAAGAAATGGAAAACAACGTCATTTTGGAGTATACTCTCAAAAAGGCTATATTTCGCTAGATTTTGCGCTTTTTTTCGGACTTTTGGGAATGGGTTTTTCTTATCCTTTTTTTATAATTAATAATGGACCACAATTCCTGTTATTTATCATCATTCTTATCATGAATTATATAATTATTATCGTTATCATCATTCATTATCATCATTATATCATATAATCATCATTAATCATTGTATGATTGCAATTATATCATATTATTGCAATTGTCCATTCATATTATGCAATTTATTGGAGTTATAGTATATTATTTGCAATAATACTAAAAAAATAATAACCACAACAATAATAATAGTAATAACAATAATAATAACCCAATAATAACGATTTATAATAATAATTATATCAGTATCTTAATTATATCGTTATTACTGTAATTAATTACTGTTATAATAATATTTTTGCCAACTATACTACAGTACAAATTAATACTAAGGCTAATAATAACAATAATAATACTAAAATAACCAATATTATAACCTCAAGCATTATTATTATTATACTTATACTTATTATTAATTATGTTATTATTACAGATATGATAGATTTTTTGCAATGATACTAATAATTAAGATATAGTAATAATAATTAATAATAATAATATAATAATAATAATAATAATAATAATAATAATTAATAATAATAAATAATAATAATAATTAATAAGAATAATTTTAATAATATTCAAATGTTATCAAAATTACTCTTATATTCTCACTTTTAGTCATCATTATTGTTATGATTAAGACCAATTCGGGAAGTATTATCATATTAACCTAATAATTGCGAAATCACCAAAAGAAATGGAAAAAAACGCATTTTGGAGTATACTCCTCAAAAGGCTATAGTTTCGCTTAGATTGCCGCTTGTCGACTTTGGGAATGTTGTCTTATACCTTTTTTATATTATATATGGACACAATTCCTGTTATTATCATCTCATATCATGATTATCATCATTATTATCGTTATCATCATCATTAATCATTATCTCATTTCATCATCATTATCATCATTATTGCAATTATTATCATATTATTGCAATTTATCATTATATTGCAATTATGGAGTTATAGTAATATATTTCAATAATACTAATAACCACAACAATAATAAAGTAATAACATAATAATAAAATTTATAACATTTTAATATAATAATTTATATATTTAATTAGTATCTTATTACTGTAATTATTACTGTTATAATAAATTATTTTTGCAATTATATACAGTAAAAAATAATAAATAATAATAACAATAAATACTAATAACAATTAATAATTATTATTATATAATATATTTTATTATTATTTAAATTTTTATTATTACAGATATAAAATTTTTGGAATAAATAATAAATATAATAATATATATAATAATAATAATAATAATAATATATAATAATTAATAAATTCAATAATAAAATTAATAATATATATATTTAATAAATAATATTTAATTTTCAAATGTTATCAAAATTCTTTATTCTCACTTTTATAAATTTTGTATGATTAATCAAATTCTGTAATTTTATCATTATTTACATATAATTGCGAACATCTACCAAAAAATATGGAAAAACTCATTTTGGATTACTCTCAAAGCTATTTCGCAGATTTTGCCTTATTTCGATTTGGGAATGTTTTCTTCATACCTTTATATATTATATATGGACACATTCCTGTTATTATTATCATATCATGATTTCATCATTATTATCGTTATCATATCATTATCATAATTATCATCATTATCATCATCAATAATAATCATATTGCAATTATATCATCATATTGCAATATTATCATTATTATGCAATTATTGAGTTATATAATATTTTTGCAATATACTATAACCACAACAATAATAATAGTAATAAAATAATAATAACAATAATAATACTAATACAATATTAAAACTAGCATTATTATATATACTTATACTTATATTATATTGTTATTATTACAGATATATAGATTTTTGGCATGAATAATATAAGCTAATGTAATATAATAATATAATAATAATAATAATAATATAATAATTAAATATAAATAATTATTATAATAATAATAATAATAATAATTTTAATAATATTCAAAGTTATCAATATTTCGCTTTTTCTCACTTTTATCATATTGTTATGATTAATACAATTCTGGTAATTATTATCAATTACCCTAATAATTGCCGAAATCACCAAAGAAATGAAAAAACGTCATTTTGGAGTATACTCTCAAAGGCATATTTCGATAGATTTTGCCGCTTTTTCGACTTTGTGGAATGTTTTTTATCCTTTTATTTATACACTTTTTTTTATTTTTGATTATGGCACAAACCTATTCAT
>NW_023651621.1:0-5565 GCF_015228065.2 Penaeus monodon
AAAGGGGCCCCCCAAATCCCTCTAACCCGGTGTCTTTCTTCACGGGGGGACTGACGGGGGTTTCTGTTGTGCAGGGAAAAGGTGGGGGGCTTATGCTCGTAAAGATGGGGAAAGTTTTTTCCCCTCGACACTGTTTTTAAGTATTTTGAGGGAAGTAGACCGCAAGGATTCCCCTTGCTGAAGGCCTGTATCGTTTTTGCTGGGGGCTGAGGTCAGTGAAAGAAACCGGGTTTGCCAACCTTACCTCGGAAACGGCTCCCTGGAATGTCCAGGCTCAACAGCTATATTGAGCCTCATCCCTTTTGCGGCGGGTTTGAGAAGGTCACCGAGGCAAAAGCATCTTTCTGATTTTTGAAAGCTTTGGTCCCCTCGGGGTCCAGAAATGTCTCTGCTGCGTTCTGACGGGGATGGCTGGGGAGACTGTGTGGGGGACCCATAGATGTACACCTGGGAATGACCTACTGAAGAAATTTATCTCTGATTTACTTCCAAAGCTGTCTCTTGGTTTTGGGTCAGGGAAGCCTGATGCTGCTGCCCTTTTCCTAGGGGGGGTGATCGGGGGTGATTTCCAAAATTTCTCAAAATTGTGGACCTAAGAAAAAAAGAAAGGTGACTCCAAAACTCTTACCGGGGTTTGATGACACTCCGTTTTCCCGCAGGCATCGAAGAGGGCATAGAGGTGTTTTTTGTGCTCCTCACTTTGCTGCTAGAAATGATATGTCACTGAGTATCAAAAATCCCCTGTAGTCCCAGGCACTCATCCATAAAAACATTGGAAGGTCTGGGCGCTTTTCAGGGCCAAACGCATTTGTAGAAATGTATAGGGAAGGGGGTTCATTTCTCTTTGGGAGCCTCCTGGGCGATAGGGATTTGGTGGAAATGCTCTGAAGAGGTCAATTTTGGAGAAATCGTGCATCCTGAGAGTTCGTGTGTGAAGGAGTGGAGATGTGGGAGAGAGTAGCGATCCAGTGTGGTGGCTGTGTTGAGATGGTGATATTACCACCAAGTGTGAAAATTACTGTCTTTCTTTCATACGAGTTGCAGGGGGGCGCCCACTGGCTGCGAAAGGACGTATGATTCCGAGCTCCTTCATGTGCTAAAAACTTTTGCCTTGGTGATGCAGAACGGTCTGGCGCAAGGGTCCTGCAAGGGAGTAGTTCGGTGGTCCAGACGTGACAACGTGGTGCGTGACAGTGTGTGGCAATGTCGTTACCATGTTTGATGGGTTCGTCAGCGCTTGGAGAGTCAGGGAAAAGCAAGCTTACAGTCGCATTGGGTGGGTAGCACCATAAGATGCGAGGGTTGCGTAAAAAGTACGAGAGACTCCCACTCAAGGTCAACATTGAATCCGTGGTATGAAAGAAGTCTGCTCCAGGATTGCTTTTACATCAGCAACCAGGAAACTCATGTCAGCTTCGAGTGCTGTGAAAAGGATGTCATGGAATGCTCACTGTATCCCTTTGATGGGTGACTTGGCAGGTTCCAACGTGCAAAAAGCGGGCGAGTGCCTGTCTTGTGGGATGTGGGGATAAAGCTGACTTCTGCTCTTGTGTCTACCATAAACCATAGGTGGGAGTTGTTGTCACGACATGAGCAGGCGTCGTCTGGCCGCGAGAGACCGGTGCTATTATTCCTGCGTTCCTTCAGGGCAGAACGGAGCTCGCACCAAAGGCTCTGTGCCGAATCTAGAATGACACTGGAGGAACATTGAGTGCAGAATATCGGGAGGCAGGTGTGTGTTGCATATGCGTGGGTACACTGGATGTGTCAGAGTATACCCGATGGCCGTCCGTGACGTCATGAAGAGGGCGTGAAATGTGTTTCATGGGGAGGGCATGCTCGCTGTAGAATTGCTTCATTGAGAGTTCGTAGGTGTTGTACTAGGGGTTGTTGATGAGGTCGCTGACAGAGAGAAGGAGGTCAGGTGAGAGATTTATCACCAGTATCTGATATTTGGTGATTGGGGAAGTGATGTGGCACAGAAGGAACTCCTGTTCCACCTGCAGGAACCATTTGGAAGGCAAGCGATGGTGCAGCTAGGCAGTGGCTTTAGGGGGGCGGACAGACTCATGGCTAAACCGGAATCTTAACTCCGAGGGTCACCAGTGTAGGTTTAAGGTAAAAAATTATGGTTATGAATTTAGCTCTTATTGGCATTGCTCACAATGGTGTTCAGTGGGCAGAGCCTAGCCGATGAGTGTGTGGTGATTCATTGTTGTTGCTTGAGATTTGTGAAGTTCTAGATTTGCCCGGGCTTTCATACATATGGCCCAGCCTGTGTCAGTTATTTTGGCTTCATTTTTTTCTCTGACACTTAAGTTTAGCATGGTGGAGGTTTGCCAGCAGCGCTCCTGCTCCCTGGTGAAACATGTTGAAAAAATCTCTTTACCACCTGGCAGCTTTTGGGGTGGTCCTTGTCTCAGAAAGGGGGTTCCAAATTCTGTAAAATTCCCAAAAGTGGCGTTTGGCAGCACGTGCATGCATCTGCTTCATGGTCGATTGTCTCTATGATCTCCAGCAAAGGGGAACCTACCCATTCGGGAAACGACTTGGGTAACTCATTATGTTCAGACGTTTATGATTATTTCTTCCCCCTGAGCAAGAATCCTTTAATGTTGTCTTTGGGAGGCTTTTGCTGTGACTCAGTGGCTACCCCGGGGTCTGTATGTTCCACGTGTCCTTCCCTCAGGGGTGCTGGGGTAGTGCTCCCATGATCGCAATGCCTTGCCCGTAGCGAGGGGGCTTTTTTCTGTTACCCTTTGGGTGTTGGCATCCCTTTCTGCAAAACCAGCGCCTGCGTGTGGTTTGGGTCAAGTCCTCCCTGAAGTGATTTTACCCCCTGGAGGGGATGGCCCGCAATGACCATCTCAGTTCTGCCTTTAGACTAGGGATGGTGTTTTGGTTCTGTCTCCTTGACTAGCTCATAACAGAGAACTCGATCAAGGTTTGTGCTCACGGCGGGGCTTCAACAAGTCAGGGTGGGGGAGTCCATGCTCTTGGCAAGTAGTTTGTTCTACTTTTTTGTTCATGTTTGTTCCTGGGAGCTGGATGACCTTTGAAAAGAAATAAACTGCCATTAGATCAATTCGTGACTCCAGGGGGAGGTTTGCCTCCATGAGGAGGTTGAGGGCCTTCGTCCTGATCCTGACAGCTTCATTCTGAACTGGCTTGTATATAGAATGATCTTGGTACTTTATTTTCTGGCTCAATGTGTCTCCCGATATTGCTCCAGTCAGTCTTTAAACCCCAGGATATTGGGTCAGTCAATTATTACCGCAAGGCATTGGAAGACCTGTACCCACCCTATTCCCTGGATTCTCAGACTTGTGCCTTAACATTTTTTTCTCAGAGCCATGGCTCTGGATTTGGCGCAGAGTCTTTAGTCCTCTTCTCCCAGCACCCCTCAGATACAAGATCCAGAAAAGGGCTGGGTTTTACTTAGATGATTGCAAGGTCGTCTGCATAGGAGATGATCTTGCACCGCACGGGGAGCTGTATGTTGAGGATGCAGGACACTAGGGTCTTGAAAAGGGCTGGACTGAGGACCCCACCCTGAGGTGTTCCATTTTCTAGTAGCATGTGGTGTGGTAGGTGACCTTGGAATCTGACTTTGGCTGTTCTCTTCCTGTTCTTTCCTCTGATTCCCTTCTGGATCAGGCACTCCTGAATATCAAAAGGGCTTGCTAATTTAAAAGCCTTCTCCAGGTCTAGGAATACTACCACAGAAGTGTCAGTGCTGATTGTGCTTAAGAGCATGCCTATGCTGTGTGCTGTGCTCATGCCCCTTGTGAACCATGGAGGTGTTTATGTGGGGGGGCCCATTTTCCAGTCGATTTAGTACCATATTCTTGGCTGTCTTGCCTAGACGCTGAGAGAGATGGGGCGGTACCTTCCCTGGCTCCTTTGGTTTTGGGATGGAAAACTTGATGGCCCTCTTCCAGTTTTGAGGTAAAGTGGAAGTTTTTCCCAGGACTTGTTGATGCATTGCAGGAATGCAAGTTCATCTGAGAAATGATAGGGTACAAGATCCCATCAGAACCCAGGGCTGTGCAAGAAATGTTTTTGTAGGTTTGTCTTAGTTCTCTCAGAGAGATGATAACATCTGAGTTATCGGGTTCGGCTGCCCTCTCTCTGATATGAGCAAGTCTGCCTGGTTGTAGGCGTTGGTTTGCCCTCAGTTCAGCTGGCAGACTGTTGCTGCTTGTTTTTGTAGAGAACTCGTGCATCAGTCTATTTGCTTCTGCTTGAGGGTTGTGGTGTGTGCACCTCGGAGCTAAGCAGCTAGTAGCTTGCCTGACCCATTGCCACAGCTCTGTAAAGGTGGTTCGGTGGTCAAAGGACTCACACTATTCCAGCCACTTTTCCTGCCTGACTCTTATGGCAGTTTCCTTGGCATACCTGACTGCTTCTCTTAGGAGGGCTAGGTTGTCAGGGGTTCTTTGCCTTCGGAAATGTTTTCTACACATGTTCATTCTGTGGTTGACTTCCGTAATCTCGTCATTAAAGTACTAGGCGTCTTTATAACTCTGGGACCATGGCAAAGTTTTAGGTATAGTCTGTGAGAGTGCTTGATTTATAGCACTGCTAAGTCTGGCTTCAAGCACTTCCACGTTTTCACTCTGTGGGGGTTTATTGCTTCTAAGACAGTGGGCCAAAGCATTCTGAAAGGCTTGCCAGTTGGCCTTGTTTCCCATCCTGAATTTGGTTGTGGCATTTGGGCTGGGCCAGTATCCATGAGGGTAATAACAGTGCCATAATGGTCACTTGTGACAGTCTCATCGATACACCATCTGATTCTCTCCACCTGGGCCGCAGTGGCCAAGGAGAGGTCTAGGACCCCTCCTTTGACATGAGCTGGCTCTTGGCTATTGAGAAGAGTGATCTCTGGGAAAGTTGGCTATGTGATGGCCTGCCACATCCGGTGCCCTGTAGGGAGCCAGGATGGGGTGGTGTGCACTGAAGTCTCCCCCTATATTCACTCGGTCTTGTGCTGCAGTAGAACAGACCTAGCTGATGTCTAAGCTCCTACAGCCTGCGGTACACATTGTATAGCTTGAAGGGGCCTCCAGCCAGGTGAATCTCGACGACAAGAGATTCAACATCCTCTTCACGGTGCGGTGCGTCGCTATTGCAAGGATTGTTGCTCAGACCAGGGTGATCATCCTGTTTTGCCACTATGCTTGGCAGCATGAAGACATGATAGCTGAGAAGCGAACAGTCCCCTCTATTAATGTTCCTGGAGCATGACAATGTCAGTGTTCCTTGATCGCACTATTGTGTGGAGGATGGCATTCTTTGTATTAAAGACATAGATGTTCCACTGTAGTATGCTTAGATTGTGTGTCATGATGTTACTTGGTGATAGTTACATCAGAGTCGTCTTTATATTCGGCTTCAGAGTAGGAGTCTGCACACCATTGGTGAAGTCCTCGCTGTTGAGGCCCCCAACGAACACCTTGCCGCTGGGGGGGCTGAGGTCCCAATGACTGGTGAGCCGGACCAAGGGCTCCCTCTGAGGTCACCAGTGAGGGATGATACAAAGGCTTTCTGGTGCCAGCCTATATG
>NW_023651622.1:0-5564 GCF_015228065.2 Penaeus monodon
AAAAAAAAAAAATTTTTTTTTTTTTTTAAAAAACAAAAAAAAACCATATATATTACAAAATTTTAAAAAATATTTTTTTTTTTTTTTTTTTCCCCCCCCCCGGTTCCTATTCTCTCTCTCATCTATCTTTTATCTATCTATCATTATCTATTATCTATTATCTACCTCTTTTCCCTCTTTCCCTTTTTTCTTCCCCCACCCATCCCCCTTTTTCCTCTTTACCTCCCCCCCTCCTTCTCTTCCCCTTTCGTTCCCACTCTCTCTCTCACTCCCTCCTCTTCCTTTCCCGTTTCCCCTCTTTTTCATCACTCCCTCCCTCCCTCCCCCCTTCCTTTCCTCCCCCTCTCTACCTCATCGCATCATTATTCCCTTTTTTTTGAAATTTACTAAAAATTTATATAATGAATAAAGGGACTTGCTTCGACCCGGAAGAGAGTGCAACAGCTGTCATTTTTTCCCGGTGAACATTGCAGTTTGCTGAATGTGCGAATCGTGTTTTTGATATTATTTCCGAAATTTCGTAAGGGTATATCGTGTCCTTTGACTATCATTTTTTTCCTTGCAAACTTTCTCTTGTCATTTTTTTTGTTTTTTTTTTTCGTGTTTTTTTTTTTTTTGGGGGGGGAGGGTTCGTGTATTTGCGCGTTTTTTTATTTGTTTCTTGTTCTTTTTCGTATGTTTTTTTTTTCCCTTTTTGGTTTTTTTATCTATTTTGGGGCGTTTTTTATTTTAAAATTTTTTTTTCTGCTTTTTTATTTTTTTTTTGTATTTTTAATTCAGATTTTTATTTCAATTTTCCCCCTTTTCTTCATATTCGACATTAAGGAAACAGCAAAAGAAAAAAAACAAAAAAAAAAAAGAACACAAGGAAATGGAAAAAAGGGGGGAAAAAAAGGACGGGAGAGGATGGGGAAGAGGGGGAAGGAGGGGGGAAAAGGGGAAAGGGGGGGGGAAGGTAATGGGGGGGGGCAAAGGGGGTACCCCCATTGTTTTAAATAATTAAAAAGGGGAAGGGGAGGAGGAGGGGGGGGGGGAAAATAAATACAACATACTTGTGACAGAAATAGTTTTAAAAAATTACATTAAATGCAAACATATAAAAGAAAAAAAACGTGATTTTAAACCCTAGATCAGACATTCACTTTTTTTAACTTATTTTTTAACTTCGAATTTCTTATTTGAACACTCAATTACCAGACGCCGATCACAGTGAAACTATTATTCTTCCTTTAATGAAATGAAGCAAGCGAGAGTCTTCGAAAGCGTGAAATTCTAAGAAGAAAAGACAAACGAAAACCCATTCAGGATGGGACAAATGGCATTACTCAAAAGTACAAGAGAGAGAGGGAGAGGGAGAAAAAGAGAGAGGGGGGAGAAAGGAAGTGGGGAGAGAGAGACATAGATAGTAGAGGAGGGAGAGGGATCCCTCCATCCCTTTTCTCTCCCTCCTTCCTTCTTTCTTCCTCCTTCCTTCTTCCCCTCTCTCCACCTTTCTTCCCTTCCCCCCTCACTCCATTCCCCTCCTTTCTTACCTCCTTTCCCCCCCTCTTTCACTCCTCCCCCCCCCTTTTTTCCCCCCCCCCCCCTCTCTCTCCTCTCTCTCTCTATCTATCTTCTATCATATCCCTCTCTTATCTATCTATCTATGTTCTCTCTCCTTCTATCTTCTCTTTCTCTTTTCTCCCTCCCTTCCTCCCTCCACCTCCCTCCCCCCCTCCTCCTTCCCCTCCTCCTCCCTCCCTTTTTCTCACGCCCCTTTCCCCCCCCCTGGTTGACTGGATGCCCCCTTAACATCCCCCGTGGCCCAAAACCCCGGGGAAACGAACGCAAAAATTTCTCCTCGCGAGAAAAGCCAGATACCCATGGTACGAGGCTATTTATTTTTACAAATGGCCAACTCCTGGACACTGTCACGTAGGTTTAAAAAAGGCGATAGAAAAAAGATCCTTTCTCTGTGTGTCACTAAGAAACACTAGGGTTTAAACTATAAAAATGTGAACAGGAAAAAAGGAAAAAAAAAACGAGAAAAAAAATGGGATGTGAGAAGGTTTTCAAAACATAAAAAACGGTGTGTTTTTTTTTTCAAAAGCGTTCGTAGCTAATTTTTGCCCCCTCTTCGTTAACATTTACGTGTGTTTCGAGAAAAATCGCTTTAAATTAGACTGGTTGCAATCATTATGAAGGACGAGGAGGGAGCAAGCGGAATGGGTGATTATTTAAAAAAATAAATCAAAAGGGGAAGATGGGTAATAGAGGTCCCCACTCACCAAAGAGATAGATATAGCAAAAAGATAGGCGCAGACAATAACAGGAAACAATTAAAAATGAACACGTACCCAGAAAAACAGCTAAAAAGAAAAACGTAATACAGACTCAGAGAGATAGATGGATGAAAACAAAATAATAGACAGGGAGTGAAGATTACGAAAAAAAATATTTTGGAAAATTAATTCCGACAGATATATTGATACATAGCAAATGGAAACAAAAAGATTAATTCATATTTGCATATAACACACGTATGTCTGTTTTATGTCTGGTGGAAGGTGAAAAGTAAGTTGGCATTCAGTAGCTGAATCGTTTTGGGATTGTATATAAAAAAATCCTATGCCTGGGTGTTCATAAAATTATTTCCTCCTCTCTACCCGTCTATCCCTATCTTCTATTCTCTCTTTCTCACCCCCTTTATTGTATGGATTTTTTCCTCTTTCTCATTATATATAATTATATATATAATTATATATATATTTTTAAAATTTTAAAATATATATATATATATATACACACCTATATATACATACATAATAATCTACATACTCATACATACTAATACACACAACACACACACACACACACACACACACACACACACATACATACATACAAAACACATTAAAAATATATGTATTTTTTTTTTACACATACACAAAACCCCAAATTTTTGGGAGAAAAACAGAAAACGAAGTGATAGAGAAAAAACAGAGAAGAGATCTACATAACATCCACCCCCACAGAAAGACAAACAGGGGCCCTCCTCCTCAACAAAAAACAATTTTTCCCTTAGAGAAAAAACCCAATTTTATCGCGAACAAAGACAGCCCATCACGTGAGAGACGGCCCAAACGGGGAAAAACGACAGCCCATCGCTAAAAAAAAAAAGACATTCAGAGGGGTGTCTTTGCTTGACAATAGGCAGAGGATAAACAAAAGACAGATGGGGTCTGGCCTGGGGGGGGGGGGCTTCGGCTTGGGACGCAGCCCCTTTGGGGTTTGGAAATATTAGATTCACAATCACACACCACCGTGTGTGTGGTTTGTGGGTTTTATTTTCTTTTTTTAACGTAGTTCATGTCGACCGCCGTGGTCACAGCATGATACTTAATTGTAGTTTTCAGTTGTGATGTCTTGGGGTGGTACTGGTTTTTGGTCCCCAGTTCCTTTCCACGGAGAGTGCCGGGGGGGGTTTCCTTTTTGGGAACTTCTCTTATTTATCCGGGCTTTTGGGGCCAGCACTTGACTTAGGCTGGCTTGGGCCCCCCAGTGGCTAGGGGGCATCAAAGGGGAAGTTCCTTGCCCAAAGGAAAAAAAACGCGGGGGTCGGTGATTCAACCCTGAATTAGATTGCCGTCGTGACTGTTGATCCGGGCGCCTAACCATTTTGGGCCCCCGCGGCCTTACTATTAAAAATATATAATAATTATATATATATATATAATATATATAATATATTTTATTTATATATAAATTTTTATATTGCTGCATGTTGCGTGTTGTGTATCTATCTATCTATCTATATATATTATATATATATTATATATATATATTTTATATATATATACACGCATATACACACACACACACACACAGATATATATATATATATATATATATATATTATTATAAAATATAGATATTATATATATAGTATATATATTAATATTATGTATATATATATATATTTATATATATATATATATATATATTGATATATTTATATATACAGATAGATAGATAGATAGATACACACACACGCACACATGCAGCAATATATATATATATATATAATATAAAATATATATATATATATTATATATATATATATATATATATATATATATATATTATATGTAAGGCCGCGGTGGCCGAATGGTTAGGCGTCGGACTCAACACTGCCCACGACGGCAATCTGAATTCGAGGGTTCGAATCACCGACCCCCGCGGTGTTCGCTGGGGCAAGGAACTTCACCTTGATTGCCTCCCTAGCCACTGGGTGGCCAAGCCAGCCTAAGTCAAGTGCTGGCCCCAAAGCCCGGATAAATAGAGAGAATGATTCCCAAAAAGGGAAACACCGGCACTCTCCGTGGAAAGGAACTGGGGACCCTACCACGTACTCACCCCAAGAGTCATCACAACATGAAAACTAAAATTTAAAGTATCATGCTGTGACCACGCGGCTCAGACATGAACCTACCGTTAAAAGAAGAAGAATACACACACACACACACACACACCGGTGTGTGTGTGATTGTGAATCTAATATTTCCTAACCCGAAAGGGCGACTGCAGTCCCACAGCCGAAGCCCCCCCCCCCCAGGCCAGCATCCCATCTGTCTGGTCTGTTTATCCATCTGCCTATCTGTCTAAGCGAGACACCCCTCATGAATGTCTTTTTTTTTTAGCGATGGGCTGTCGTTATTCCCGATTGGCCGTCTCTCCCCGTGATGGGCTGCCCTTTGTTCGCGATAGATTCAGGTGTTTCTCTAAGGGAGAAAATTGTTATTTGTTGAGGATGGATGGGCTGTTTGTCTTTCTGTGGTGGGTGGATGTTATGTCAGCATCTCTGTCTCTGTATACTTTCTCTATCTACTCTCTGTTTGTCTGTCTGTTCTCCCATATATGTGTGTCTGTGTATGTGTAAAAAATATACATATATTTATATATGTGTATGTATGTATGTATGTGTGTGTGTGTGTGTGTGTGTGTGTTGTGTGGTGTGTGTGTAGTAGTATGTATGTATGTATGTTTTGTATGTATGTATGTATGTATATATATGTGTGTGTATATATATATATATATATATATATATATATATATATATATATATAAAATATATATATATATATATAAAAGAGAAAGAGGAAATATCCATACAGATAAAGGGAGTGAGAAAGAGAGAATAGATAGATAGGAGATAGACGGGTAGAGAGGCAGGAAAATTTAAAATATGAACACCCAGAGCATAGGACGTTACTTATATACACATCCAAAAAACGATTCAGCCATACATGAATGCCAACTTACTTGCATCCATTCACACACAGACATAAAACAGACATACGTGTGTTATATGCAAATATGAATATACCCTCTTTCTGTCTGTCCATCAGCTCATCTATCAATATATCTGTCTATGAATTAATTTCCAAACTATTGTCTATTGTATATCTATCACTCCTCTTCTATCTATCTGCTTATCCTCAATTTTTTCCCTTTTTATTCTTTTTTTCCCGGTCAGGTCTTTTTAAACTACCCAGGGTTTATCCTTTACAGGGGGTGTTTTTTTT
>NW_023651623.1:5000-31587 GCF_015228065.2 Penaeus monodon
TATATTATATATATATATTATATATATATCGAATTTCCCGTAATGGGGTTTGTCGTCTGCTAACGTTGGCCGCGGCGCGCTGCCCACGGAGCCACCCACGGGAAGAAGGCTCAGGTTTCAATCTACTCTGGATTGTTTGAAGGTCAGGTCGACCCCAGATTGACTACGCCCCTGACGGAGCCGACGGGGTGGTACAGCTTTGGCCAACATAAGGACGAGAGTGAGCCCTGTGGGCTCACTCTCACTAAGTACTTGGTCCGCCATGTCATCTTATGTGTCTGACCTTAAGATAATTTTTTTCTGCGAGAGTGTATGGTCAGAAAGATGTATTTTGCTAATGTGCTTTAAGAGTCCTAAGGTTTGGTTAGATTTTAAGGCTTAGTGACAAAGTAAAAGCATGGGTGTACGTTTTTTCAAGAAAATGTACCATAAATAAATGAATTTATGAATATACACATTTTCACAAATAGTAAAATCAAGATTACACTATAAGAATGATAACTGTAATAATAACTTTTAATAATCATAATAATAAAAAAATAATAATAACAACAATTATAACAAGAAAGAGAATGACATTGGTAATAACAATAATAATGATAACGATAGTAATAGTAAATATAATAAGGATGATATTGACAATAACAATGATAATGATAAAAATGATAATAACAATAATAATAATTTATAATAATAATGATAATAATAATAATAATAATAATAATAATAATAATATGATAATAAAAGGGAAAAAAAAAAAATAATGATAATAATAATTATTATCATTATAATAGTCATAATAATAAAATAATAATAATAAAATATAATAAATAATAATAATAATAATAATAAAAATAAAATAATGATAATGATGATGATAATAATAATAATAATAATAAAAATAATTAATAATGATAATAATAATAAACCCAAAATCCACTAATATTGAAATGATGATAATATTGATAGCAACAACAAAAGTAATAATAATAAAATCTGATAATAATAATAAAAGTAATAATGATTATTATTGTTATTTTAATTATTATTAATTTTTATTATTATTATAATACTATTATTATTCATTATTATTATTATTATTATTATTTATTATTTTATTGCTATTATTATCATAATATTTTTTTATTATTCTATTGTTATTATTATAATATTTTATTATTATTATTATTATTATTATTATTATTATAACAACAACTATAATGGTAATGATAAATAATCAGTAAATAATAATATAACAATAAATAATAATATAAAATAGTTTATAATAATAATAATAGTATGATAATGATTAATGTAATACTTTATGAATTTTAATGATAATGAAGATAACAATATTGATAATATACTGATGATAACGACGACAACAACAACAACAACAATAAATATAATGATAATAATAGTAATGATAATAATAATATAATAACTCATAATATAATCATCATCATCCATCATCCATCCATCATCACATCATTATCCTATCAATATCATTATTAAAATCAGAGAATTTTACTATTATTATTATCTTTGTAATCATTCATCATATCATAATGCCTATAGGATACTATGCGAATGATAATGATACGCTGATGATAATATATAATGATATAATAATAATCATAATAATAATAATAATAATAGTAGTAGTAGTAGTAGTAGTAGTTTTAGTAATAATAATAATAATAATAATAAAAATAATAAATAATAATAATAACAAAAATAATGATAAAGATAAAAAATGATAATGATAAATGATAATAAAAATAAAAAAAAAATAAATAATAAAATAATAATAAAATAATAATAAAAAATTGAGATAATAATAATAATAATAATAATATAAAAATAATAATATTAAAAAAAAAATAAAAAGATAATAAATAAAATAATATAATCATTATGATTTTTTTTTGTCATTTCATTTTATGATCTTATTCATTACTCGATTTTTATTATCAGGAATTTATTATCATTATTATTATTTAACAAAAACAAGAAATGTTCATAAAAATAGAAATACTATTGGGAAAGACAATTAAAAAAAAAAGAAAAGAACAATAAAGATTATAATAATAATAAAGATAAAAACAAAAATAAAAATAATGATAATAATAATAAAATAATAATAATAAAAATTTAAAAATAATAATAATAATAATAAAATAATAAAAAAAATATAATAATAATAATTTTAATAAATAAAAATAATAATAATAATAACAACAATTAAAATGAAATATAACAATAATAATGTAGTATTAAAAAAATAATAATAATTTTAATAATTTAAAATAATAATATAACAAAAAAATAATTATTATTATTTTATCTTTATTTATTATTATTATTATTACTATTATTACTATTGTTATTATTGTTATTATTATTTTATTATTATTATCATTTATTATTTTTAAAATAACGTAACAATAATAATAAAAAAAAATAATAATAAATGCAATAACAAAAACAAAAATGATAATAACAGAAAATTGATAAAAATAGAAATTTTTTGGCCTCGTAGCCAGCCCCTTTTCCAAAGTCCCGAGTGTCAACACATTCGTGAATCCACTTTTGTCGTTACGCAATGTTTTCAAATTGATCCCAGCAGGTTTTAGAGTCCCATTCACATAGTGTCAACGGTTTCCCCCATCACTGAAACCCCGCATCTACGGTCAGCTTTTTATACATTCTAAAACATTGTGGATCACTCTATTCATTTAGCAATTCGTTATCGGTTTCCTATTTTATATCATATTTTGTTCTGAACGAACTCAATGCTGCACCTAGCAATCTGTTTTCCTTCATCTACCAGGACGGATTTGGGCCCGGCAGATGCAACATTTTTTATCTTTATCATCGTCTTTATCATTTTCGGCCCAAAAACTTTTTTACCCTTTTTTTTTGTTGTTTATCTCACCATTTTTATTATATCATTGTGGGAGTAGTAGTAGCAGAAGGTGGGGGATGATCTTTGTAATTCATTTTCATTTCTATTTTTTTCATTCGTGTATAATAACATTGTGATCCTTATTGTCAATTCCTTGAAAAACCATTTTGCACCATGATCTGTGTACGTAAAATTTAAAGTTTTTGCACCAAAGTGAAAATTTTAGCTCTTTTTTCCTTTCCCCCTTCATCGCCTGTCGCTGCCCTCAGTGAGAGCCTCGTGCGCGCACCCTCCAGTGTTTAGGGGGATTGCGCTTCCCATTCTCCACGGCGTCAAATTCCTCTTTTATTTAGGTTTTTGTTGTCAAGAGCCTCCTCCTTTTCCCCAACTCCGGGTGTCCCCGACTCGGTTTCCATTTCCCTTGTCTTCCTCAGCTTTATACTTTTCATAACTCTTTTTCTTTTTATTTACTTTCATCCCATGTGTTTCCCTCGCCATCAGTTTTTCGTTTTTTGTTTGTTTTTCATCTATATTTTCTAAATCTACATTCTTATCCCTATTGGTTTTTCTTGGGGGCCTTTAACTATTCCTAGGTTGGCCTTCATTGCAATTAAAATTTTCCTAGATAACATTTAAGTAAGGATTAGCCGTGTAATTTGGCCTTTTAAAATTTCCCCCAGGTGAAGGCTTGGCATCGGGGGGGAAAAGCATCGCCGGAGGCCAGGCTTACCGCCCCCCACGCCGCCCACTATGAAAAGAAATAAGGGGGAGATGGGGGAGCACATTTCATCTTTGTAAGTTTGTGTTTTCATCAGAAAAACATGAAAACCGTCCTTATGGATGCTATCTCTTAAACAGTTTTTCCCCCCACTTTTTCGATTTTGGTAAGGGTTTTCTCTGTGACACCTATGCATCATGGGTTTAACTGTCTTTGAAAACGGTTTTCCGGGCCTTGCGCTTTAAACGCTCAAAACGAATCTTTTCATTTTTGACTCACCAGAAAAATTACCCCGGAAAAAAATCGGGAAAAGTTGCTATTTGATGCGTGAGCCATGCGTTTGCTTTGCTAAATTGTTTTGTGTGTGGTTGTGTTGTGTTGGTGTGTGTGTGTGTGTGTGTTGTGTGTGTGTGTGTGTGTGTGTGTGTGTGTGTGGTTTTTGTGTGTGTGGGTTTGTGTAAAAATTATAGACTATGATTACCCTGTCAGCTAGGACGATTCAATCAACACAATACAGTTTTTTGTTCATTTTGTTAATTCAAAGCCCAAACTTTTAAGAATAAGCGCTTATCTGTTTCCCAATGTCCCCCATTATCCATTTACATCTTTTTGCCAGAAACTGATTGACTAAACCCTTTCCCAAATGAAATGTGTGATATGTCTTTACCAAAAGGAAAAACATAGATTGTAGTTTTTTTTCACTAAAACAGTACATCCTATCGGATAAACATAAAACACATATACAAACTATATATATATATATTTTTTTTTTTCCATGTATCTAAATGATATCCCTTATTATTTGCCTGTCTGTGATCTCTGTGATTCGCTTGAAAACTATCTATGTAACAACTGAAACAACGCAAAAAATAAGATATGATACCATCTTCGTGCATATAAAGGCAGTACTCTACTAAGCTTAAAATTGACCACTTTTACATTAATATAGTAACTAAAATTCCTTATGTCTTACAAAAAAATTTTTTTACGGCATTATCGTGCATGCAAAATGCTATTTTCATTAAATTAAAAATTATATATATATATATATTATATATATATATTATAAAATTTTTAAAATATAATATATGTGTGTTTTTGTATGTTTGGTATGTGTAGTGTGTGTGTGTTTGTGTGTGTGTTTTTGTGTGTGTGTGTGTGTGTGTGTGTGGTGTGTGTGTGTGTGTGTGTGTGTGTGTTTTTGTGTGTGTGTGTGTGTGTGTGTTTGTGTGTTTGTGTGTGTGTGTGTGTGGGTCTAGGGGGAGAAAATAAGTTTAAAAGGTTCGGTAAGTAAAAGGAGGCGTGAATGTTAAATTTGGGCTAACTACTCATGACTAAAACTAGAAAGAATGATCGTGAGTAAAAAATTTTAAATTATACTTTTAAAGATCCCAACTCACGGTGACCCCTTATCGCAACACAATCACACGGAAAAAAATAGTCGCTCGTGAACGAATGGACATAAATAAGGGTGCTATTGTAGTGCTGTTTTAGTTACTTAAGTTACCCCAAAATGCCCCCTGGATTCGGTGCCTCCTCACAAGGAGCGCGAACCGGGTGACCACGTGTTTTTACCTTTTTTTTCGAATGTTTTAATTAATTTATTGATTTTGTGTGTATAACTTTATTTTAAATTTAATATTTTGTTTTAAATTGCTTTTTCTTTTTTTTGTTTTTTGCAATTCGTTTTTTATTTTATGTTCTTTTTGTATTATGTTTGATTTATTGATTTATGTTTTAACTTTATATGGTCCAGCTAAACAGGGAGTTTTAAAAGCCCCTTATTTATTTCTTTTTAATTTAAACAAAAGAGCTATTTGGCTAAGCAAACGCTTATTGATTGCTTTTATTACTTCTGCAGTTTGCCCTAAAAAAGTGACAGATTCTCTGCCTAGTCCCTTAAACCCCTGGATTATATTGCAAGACCCACATTCTTTCCCCCGTTGCTATGATGAAGTTAATAGGCAAATGGGGGGGGGGTTATTCAAAGAAATGTGTTTTGTTTTTACTAAATTATTTAAATTTTTATCGGACCGTTCTTGGCATTTGTTTACTTTTACCATTTCTACTACTTTAGTATCGCTTTTTTATGTTTTTTTTTATTTAAATTTTTTTTTGTTTATTTGTTTTATTCAATTTTTCCCTTTTTTTAACTTGTATACTGTGTTTTTTTTATGTTCAGTTTTTTTATAAAAATAAAATATTGATAAGGATCAAATTTCATCCAGCCCTATTTTACAAGGAAAATAATATATGTAAATGATAGAGGAAATAAATCTAAGAAACTTTCTAAAAAATCGCCATCCGATAGCATTTCCTATTTTTGTAAACAAAACAATGTTGCAGTTTTATTTTATTACATTTATTACAATATCTTAACTTCGTACGTAGATAAAGCCCGCATAAACTATTATGAAGGAGAATTGATTTCTGCCTAAAGGGATATGGCAGTCCAAGAGTAATACCTTGATGATGTTGAGTACTTACAGTACCTAACAAATTTCTTACTCTGGTCCATATCACGGGCAAGAGGGCCCTGAAGAATTGCGCGGGAATTTTTAAATGTCGGACGCTACAAGTTGAGTTTCTGTCGGAACTTTTAAAGCATTTTATTGCGACATGCTTGTTATGAAAACCAATGCACTGCTTGAAATATCTATAACGAACTACACGGCACCAGATGCGTGATAGGTGTGTACAGCAAATTTGATAGCTATTCGAAAATGGAGACCACTTTGCAAGCGGAGTGAGCTCCACAACTGATTAGTTATTTCAGATTTTACTTTAAATAGGAATTTCTTTATTTCTGTAAATTACATTGTTCTGCAGAAAAAGCAGAGCACTATAAATATCGACGAATTATATGACATATATAAAAGCAACGTCGGAGTTGCGTTTTTTCAATCAGCGATAAAAACGTCAATGTCCAATAAGGATTACATTTTCATTTCTTAAATATGTTGTGCGTTAATCATTGGTTTTTGGAGTTAGGGGATTACGAGAAAGTTATTAACTGTATTCGAATATCCATAACCATCAGTGCTGATTAGAGCATTTCTCATTCACAAAAAACACTTTCAAAATTAATTAGATACACCACCAATATAACAGCGATAGAGAGGTACGGCGAGTTAATTGGCTTTGAGGATACTGAAGATGGAGGGAAATCGTGGCGGTAGTGTAGTGAATGCAACCCTGCAGTAAGCGGGAAATGACCCTGAGGGAGTCAACTACCACAATGCTTATTATTTCCTGTTGGGGCTTTTCGTGTCGGAGCGGGCCGAGCGGTAAGAACCCTCTAAAGGCACGGTGGTCCAGGGATGAATATTGTAACTAATCAAAATAAAAGTACAGGACTAAAAATTTAAAAAGAACTAAAATAACATAAAACTGAGTCATTAAAACCATTGAGGGTTTCCAAACACTAGGCTGCCCCGTTTTCCTTTACACAGCCCTCGTTTTAATGATGCCATTTTAAAAACTGTGTACTTGTGACACCTACGAATATGAAATAAAACCAAAAATATATATATATAAAAGGAGCCTGGGCACAACTCCTTAATAAGAATAAAAGGTAACATAAAATAACATGAACATTTGAAAACATTTGACTTAAAAAAGGGGTGCCTTCGTCTCCCTGGTTAATATGTTAATATGTCAGGTCAAAGCCCCGTTGCAGTCTTCCGTTCTCGGATCTCTGGCTTAGAGGAGCATTGCCTGCGCATATTAACTGTTGAGAGCTAGAGAGATGTCCGGCAAGTTACTGTTAAAAAACATAGAAAAATATAGAGTTCACTACAGTAGTGCTTGACAATTCTTACGTGGCAGACATAATCATCACCCAATAAATTCAATAAACCGAAATCAATAATAGCAACAGCTCGTATGCAAGCCGTGTATTAAAGAATCGTGGGTATGCTCACCTTCTGATAAACCCATAGACTTATACTCAAAATATGTAAACCTCTGGTTTTACCGTTAGGATAGAGTGAAGCAGCTGATATCCGTAAGCTACATTTATATAATTTCGGGTATTGTTTGTGTATTAAGAATCACAATACTTTATTGTAAGCGTGTCGCCCCATGCTCTTTCAGAAAGAGGACCTACTCCTGTCTGTCCCAATTCCTTTTGATAAGATAGTTCTACCGAAAGCGACTGAACAGTCGCTTATGTTATAAAACAAAAACTGCCCTTTTGGGTTCCTTTAAAAGGATAACACCCTATTGCTCCCTATGCCCGGGTTTCGGGGAACTGTCGGCACGGGGAGGGTATCTGGGGAAAACACCTTTGTTTTACCGATTACTGTTCCACCCAAAAAATATTCTGGCTATTTCAGTTAAATGTTTCAAAGCGGCAGAGATATTCCTCCTATTATTGGGACTGCAGTTTTAGAATTAGCCTGGGGATTCCCTCAACTTTTTTTTCTCCTGACAAACCTCTACACCTATTGAACAGGGGGGAAACCCGGGTACTGTTAAACTGCTCTGGAAGATAAGAACAAAAAAAATAAGTCCATTAAAACACTTAAAATTGGAACGTGGGGCGTAAGGGAAAAAAAAGAGATGGGTAAATTGCATACTGTCTGTAACGAAATGGATAAAACCCCATTCAAATACGGAATCGTGAACCCCTTGGGAAAAATATGGAAGTTTCAAACAGACAGTTTTTTTTTCTGGAAAAAGAGGAAATTATGTCACGGGGTTGCTATATTCTCCGAAAAAAAAATGCAAAAACCTAATGGGGGTCAGCCCCAAAAAAATTATTGCTTTTAAAAGTCAAAAACAACAAAACCCCCAACTTCAGTTCATAAAACTCTCCAAAAAACTTTAGACCATCCCTAAAAGAGATTAAAAGTAATTATGGAACCTCCGCCAAGTAGGGAAAAATTTCTAAATGACTCTGTGGAAAAATTTGGCCCCGGAATATAATAAAAAAAGAGGTAAAATTTTATGATTCCGTAGTACAAATAAACAGTTATAGCCAAACTTTTTCCAACACCACCCCAAAACAAAATGTACATGGGTTTTTCACCAGACAAAAAAACCGTAAACCCAAAATTTCTACATTGGTTAAACCAAAAAAAGGAAAAATTTATAAAAATGCCCAAAAAAAGACCTGGGGCTGACTGCAACGTGACCACCAAGTACAAATTCACTTTCCAAAAAAGACTCAAAAAATGGAGCATCCAATATCACCTCTAAAACTCCTACAAATCTTCAACAAATTTGAATTACAGTGTCAAACTAATTTGCATTGCTCAAAAAGTGTAAGATGATAAACATCAAATATTGTGGGAAAAGAAAAAAACTCCTGCTGGCACTGCCTAAGAAACTATCGCCAAAAAAAAAAAAGACAATACCCCCGGATTTTAAGAAAAACTAAGTGAAATTGAACAAAAAGATGCCTAAAATCAAAAGGGGATCGATGATCCGTTGAAGAAGCAAATTACAAAAAACAAAAAACAAAAAAATTTAAAATTTTGCTATGAGATAAGGGGAAAATATCTAAAAAACATTGCCTAGAAATTTAAAAAGTTTTATAAAAAAAGGACAACAAGAAACCCACTAAGGGTCAAACATTCCCCAAAAATTTAAACCTACATGGACCTATCAAACTGTAGTGGATAGTCTGTAGAAAAGAAGTAAGACAGATAACAATATTTTTCCAACCTTACAAAAAGAATAAAAAATCTAACAAAATTATTAAATCAATGGCTGTGAAGAGACCATCGCCGCACAGACGAAAATTATAAAAACCCTATAGAATTAAAAACAGACCCGGAAAATGAAATAATCAAACTAATCAGAAAGCTGGAAAGTGTTGAATACTTTTACAAACTTTGTCATAATTTGGGGAAAGAAAAAAGATGGCCCGAAGACTGGGGAAAACAGTCTTTACTACCATACCTAAAAAAGGTACGCACTCCCAAACAGCAATAAAGAATTGCTAAATAAATCACAGCCGCAAAATTTTTTTTGAAAAATTTTTGCTAAAAAAATGAAATTAATTTAGAGAAGAATTGCAGACGAACAAGCAGGTTTTTGCCCTGGAAAAGGTACCAAAAACCAGATTCTAAAAACGAAATTGATCATAGAGAAAAAAAAGAAAAAGAAAAAACTATACCTGTATTTCTTGATTACTCAAAGCTTTGATACTGTTGTCATCCTCTGGAAAAATGAAAGAAGAAAATTTTCCAAAAAACATCGTCATGTTTACCAAAAAACAGCGTAAGAAAACCCTTTTGGTCAACAAAAATTCGAAGTCAACAAGGGGTACGCAGGGGTTTCTTCTGTCTCCCACCTTTTTTAATAATATTCTGAACAAATTTTAGGGTTTCTCTAGAGAATTTTTAAAGGGTAAAATACAAATCTAAATACCCATGATTATTTTAATTTCCAGCTATCATTGAACTTAAAAACCTAGATAAATTTGAGAAGCAACAAAAGCTGTTTTATTTCTTAAGCCAAGAAAATAGACCCCGAAGATTTTAAAAAAACCGGCAAAGAAACGTTAGAAAAAGTTACCAAAGGAGTGGTTGTGGAAAAAGTGAAAAATTACTTTCTTGGAGTGTTTTTACTAACACATATGATTTCCCGAAAAGAAAAAAAGAACTGCTATTGCCAAAACTCACAGTTGCTCTTAAAACTGGGAAAACCCAAACATTACCTTATGGCAAAAATGAGGGTTTTTGAAACCCTTTTTTTCCCAATTGCGTCATATGGTTCTGAGTGTTGATGCTGAAAGAAAATAAAAAGAAAATATAGTTTTTTAAAGTGGTTTCAGACAATCTGTGTATTAAATGGACAGAAAAAAAAATAAATGATAAATGGTGAGAAAAAAAAATTGTAAGACCGGCTGTTGGCTCTTTACGAAAGAAACTGAAGTTTTTTTGGTCATGTGATAGAAGTAAAAATATTAGAAAACTTGCGACAGGGATAGTGTAGGAACGAGGAGAGAAAACCCAAGACAAACTGAGCGACAACTCAAATATTTGCGGGGTGACATGGGAAATTAAAAAATCGATTGGTGGGGGAGGAGGTGGGGAGGGCCCGGCTGCTCAAAAAAGCATACCGTTATTGATATCTCACACACACACACCCACACATATATATTTAACATTGAAAACTGTGAGTTTTACTATATACCCACCCCGAATTTTACACGCCGGGAAAGGTGATGGGAAAAAAAGTGCGGGTGGCCATTTTGTACAAAAAATTCTGTTTTCTTTATTTCGCTGTTTGCGTGTTTTCAACCGCAAAACCCCATTTTTGTGAATTTGTTTGTTTGCTGTTTTTTTTAAACTAATTTGATTTGGGTTTTTTTTTTAATGAAAATTTTTTTAGTTGAAGTAAGGGTAAATAGTAAAATCATTGTGATCAAACAGAAAATATTTATAAACGGTTTTATATCAAACGAGTAAATGTTTGCCAGAGAGCAGTGCTTACTCTTTAAATTTTCGGTTTTTTTAAAAAGAGGCAAGGTTTTTATCCCTTCACTGTCTTACTCCTTTTTCGTTTTTTGGGGGGCCCTCCCCCCCCCCCCTATCTGACCCCTGTCGTGATCACAACCGTTTCACGCGCATTTTTACATTTTAGGGCTACTAGCTTTTTTTCTTTTTCCTGAATCCCCTTTTTTGGGGGTGCGCCCCTTTCCCCCCCCTGGGGAAAAAAACCTTTACCCCGTTTTACGGAAACGACGTAACTAAATGCAGGGGATCCTTGGTAACACGAACGGAACATGAGCGTGCCCAAAACCCCGTGGAGTTTTCTTCAGGGAAATATCCCCGCTTGACCTAAAATAGCTGCGGTTTTTCAAAAATAATTGTAAAAATTTTTGGGGTAAAATTTTTTCTCCAAAGGGTGGTCATCCACTGTATCAAAGGGGGGGCTGATCCGCCCTGTGCTTCCAAGGGGGAACCCCTTGATTTGGGGTCATCGTGACACTCCCCTGTCGCTTTGAGGCGTAGAGTCGGAAATTTAAAATCTTAACCGCCTCTTCCTAGGACAAGTCAGAATAAATTTTTGCCAGGGACTGATAAATATTCTTTTTGTATCCTGGCCTCAAGATATACACCCAGCTCTTTTCCCCATCCTCTAATTTTTTGTTGGATTTCTGGGTCGTCAGGTCCACGAAAAGTTCCTATATTTATGGGTTTGTGAATATAAAACCCTTTTCGGGGAGTTTCCTTAAACCCCCCACTCGTCATTTGATGATGGCCAGGGGGAAAAGTATTTCTTAATCAGGGGGATTAGGGTAGCAGCATCTCGTCGCTCATCTTTAGGGGCACCATGAAATTTTCTTATACGGTCGAACTGCAAAAAAAAAAAAAAAACCCTTCAACTCTCTTCCGTCCCCTATTTTCTCTTCCAAATTTTGCTTTCGTCGATTACCACAACGATTTGTGACATCTCACAATGCTTTTCCTTTGAAATCTAGGGGCGGGTTTTTTTTCGCAAAAATTTCTTGGGTTTCAGAATTTGTAAAATTTCCCCCCCTCGTAGCCTTCCAAGCGAATTTTTTTTTATTTTTTTTTCTTTCAAATGATTTTCCATGACAATTTTTATTGGTACTTATTTTTTCCTCATATTCGATTGTCCTGGTCCACCTTCAAAAGTATTACGATAACGTCACCAAAAATCCATCCCCACAGTTGGACCCCTGCCCCTCCACCCCTCCCCACGTGAACCGAAACAAAAAAATTCGACGAATTTTCTTATAAATTATCTCTTTTTTTGTTTTAAAAGGGTTTAAAGTTTTGTTTGAGCACCCGACTAATCCAATATTTCCTTGATGAAACTAAAAGCAAGGGGGGACGATATAAGATATTTCAATTTAAATTTAAAGATAAAAAAACCGCAAATCTCGAATTTTTGCACAAATAATATCTTTTTCTAATGTGCAAAACCGGGCATTAAAACAATTATACTGATTTGGTTATTCAAAAAGACGCACTTAAAAATTCGGTGTTCGTCACAGCGCGCGACGAAACAGGGTAAAAACCTTCGTAGTTATGTGAATGGGCAACATTAAACGCGGGATGAAAGGGTGGGCCCCGGAATCCAATATTTGGCTTCAGGGAAAGGAAAAAAAATTCCCTCTTATATTTTATATAAATAAAAATATTGAATGGTTCCACCATATCTCGATAATCACACTAAGGTTTGCAAGCTCTTTACTAAAAGGTGTTTAAAATTTGTTTGAAAAAGGGATCCCGTATTCTGCGTTCCCACGATACTTGACGGAACTGCAAATGCTTTTTTTTACTGCTTTATACCCGTTAATCAAAAAATACCCTTGCTTTTGAGCAGCAATTAATAAAGCTTTTGCAAAAATTGATACGTCATCGGAAACTTTCGAAACCATTTTTTTAACAAAAATTTCTTCTGCTCTCATTTTTTAAAGGGATCTGTATTGTCATCAATCAGACAGAGTATTTCCCGGGTTTTTAAAGGGGAAAATTTTAGACCGTAAAGTTAATTAAAAAAGTTTATTACCCCTTGGGTATCTGCTCAGGCGTGGGGAATCATGATTTCAATTTACATATTCGCATATGCAGTAGTCGTAATACGTAAATTTCACAAGGAAAATAGAAATAAAATATAAAAATACAAAAAATATTTCTTCACATCTTTTTGCTATTGTGTTTAAAAAACACGTTATTTTTTACGGAGTTTTAATAGTAAAAATTCAGGGTATAGTACGAGTATACTTCCAATGTATTAGATGAAAAAGAATATTTCCATAGTTTTTATACCTTTTTTAGATGGTCTGAAAGGGGTGATCCATGGTATTCCCCAGATTGTGCCAAAAGTTCGCGTGTTTTCTTCGTTACACGGTCTACTCTAGATTTTCTGCACTTCTTTCCAGTGCAGTTGCCCTATATTCTGTACCTAAACGATTCTGGCATAACCACGTCACCGTCTGGGTTTGACTTCGGTGCCACCCATGGAGGCTTCTATCTCTATACTGACGTGTGCCTTATGGGCAGTTTTTTCCCGGCCCTTTTTTGTTAAACAGATCCTATTCTTCCCTTTTGAGAACTTTCCATATTGTGCAACCCCAGCTAGAACATCCCAAATCTATGTTCCGTACCTTTCTGAGGCCAAACATTTCTCTATTTTATGCCTACCTAGCCCCCCAGTGGGTAGGTGGCTTCGGGTGAAATTCCTTCCCAAGGGAACAACGCGCCCGGCCCGGGGACTCGAAACCCTTTAAATCGATTGCCCGTGACATCCCAGCTCTAACCATTTTGGGCCCCCGCGGGCCCAACCTTAACATTGGGTGTTATTTTTATGCTTTGTAGAAATTTTTCATGTTCATTTCTGAATTATTTTTAATTCCCGTAGGATTTTGTTATCCTAGAATTTTATAAGGTTTCACGGGTTTATACTGCTTGTTATTCAAAAAGGGCCTTAACTCCTTTTTTTTCCCTGTAAAAGTGGGGGCCCCCCACTTAGGGGGTTTTTTTATGTTGCGAGTTTTTCTTGTTCTTTTGGGAGACCCGGTGTTTTATGTCATTTAACCCCTGTCATCATGCCCCTGGGAAATTTTATCAAAATTGTTACTGTTAATCATTAACCATCTAGATACTGGTTTTTTAAATGGGGCTCAAGGAAGGGGAAAAAAAAAAAATTTAAACCTATATTTTTTTTGGGGCCCCGATTTATCAAAACATATCCGTTTCTATTGCAAATGGGGACTGATTAGCTCTGTTGAAAGCTCTTCTGACGTTTCGATGCCAAGATCCCTTCCTGTTACATATCTAGCTGCCCCCGCCACGTAAGTTTCTCTGTCTGTACATATACTGCATAGATTATTGTTCACATATGTGGAACTCTTCGCCTTTTATTGCTTGACTATCTCCAAAATTTTAAAGTTCTACTTAAAACCCCCATGCTATTGTGCCCTGTTTTGAAAATTGGGGGATGAAACAGTCTGAAACTTGATAACATTGTACAAAGAAAAACCCGAGGATCTTCGATATGTAAATGCTGAAATTTCACATAATTGCATCAACTTGCACCATCTTTTTGCGGGATGGGTTTCACTGACTAATCAATGCCTTCATCCTGTGTTCGTATAGGAGGGCCCCTCTAATTCTAGGGCGGTTTTTATTTATGGGTGAATAAAAGGGGTCTTGTAAAAAGATCGTCAAAATTTTGTTTAAATATAAAGCAATTTATTAATTTTACGGTTTACCCCCCAAAATTTCCATAAAAGAAAGTAATTGTAAAAACACCCCAGTATTTAGCTGAAAGGTTAAATTTGTGTTTGTGAAACCCTTTAGTCTGGCATTTCTTGTACTGCTTACTTCTGTGTTGCATCTTGTTTATTTATCTCTGCGTGCTGTCCCATATTGATAACATACTTAAATCCCCTACCTACATCTTTTTTTGGATGGTGTCCCCCAGTTCGCCGTCTCCTGCACTCTTTGTGGCGGGGATTTTTCGTCCTGTTTTCAGATAAACCTCGTGCGAATAATATTATCAGAGACCTAATTCGTATTTTTAATACCCTATATCATTAGAAAAAAATTTTCCCCGTCTACACGATCATTTTGTTTCCATTATCATTTTTTTTTATTTAGCAAACTTTGCCTGATCTTTTTTCATTCTGCAATCTCTTGCCAGGTGCTTTTATTTCCCCGGCCTATCCAATCTTTTTTTACCCAAAGGTTTCTCCTGTGGTATGTTTTGGGATGGGAATCCTCCCGAAAGTTCGGAATTCCCGTTATGCGGCCCTGGGTGGGGGTGGCTGGTCTGGGGACGCCCCCTCCGCGGTCAATGGGGACGTCGGGGCTGGGGGGGTTCTCGTGGCATTTTGGGGGCATTTACGGGGCCAAGCCGTCCCCCTGCGCTCAAAACCCCCACCAAAACCCCCTCTTCATGAGGTGGCGTTCTTCGTTTTCGTTGTCCTTCTCTTGTTTCTTGCAGGGGGTCCTTTGTCTGGTGAGCTTCTGCCAGACAGCACACGCCTTTTTTTTTCCCGCTTTTTTTAGCTATGTGGCCGTAACCCCGACCTTGTGGGGAGACCCAACCCCTTACACCATGGGCGAATGGGGCTCGGCTCTTTACTTTCCAAAAAATTGGGACTCTTTAGTGGCGGGTGTTTTTCCGCTCTATACAAAGAATCCTTTTAAGGGGTGTCCCCTTATAAAAACCCCGAGCTTTGAAAAAACCCGGAAGTCGTGCTTCCTCAGCGGGATCCTCCTTCGGAAAACCCGGTAACCAGTTTTCCCCCCTATTTTTCCCTTTTTGGGGTTTATTCGTCTTTGTTCTGAAGAATCCTGTAAAAGTGCCATTACCACAGGGCCCCAAAATTTTTTTTTGTTCCTGTCTAATAACTGCCGGGGATGTCCCCTCTCCTACACCCTGCTACGGCCTTCCTCTTGGGGGGCGGGAACTGGCTAACCTCCCCCCTCCCCCCTGTTATTATCTAGGGGAGATTTCCCCAAAAGGGGTGGGGAATGTACCCGTCCTGGGGGGGGAGGTTCGCGCTGTTTGGTCATTTCTCCGTTTGCTTTCTCGGTCGTTTTCTGTTCATTCGGCATGGTTTTTTTACTTTCTTCCTTCTGGTCTGAACGAGTTGGAATCCCTCGTTTCACTCAGAGTCGGGAGTCAATCCCACGTTTATATCCTATGCCCGAGCATGTTACTTTGACCCCAAACCCGTTTTATAATTTTTTTCTAACACTGTTTTTTTCTAGATTCCCCCACCATAGTATCCGACACAATTGGGTGTAGTCCCCACAAACCCCCCAGCAACTTGGGAAAGGGCAACCCCAAAAAAATCTCCGAACACAGGGAAAAATCCCGATGCGTCCTCTTTTTTGTTTCTTGGCTTACTTTTGACCTAAAAAAATGTGAAATGTGGGCCCCCCCCCTGTAAATTTCAACAAACACGATTTTTTGTTTTTTTCTTCTTTTTTTCTGATGTAAAACATGCTGTTTTTCCCAACATACGGGGAAAAGGGCACTTCACATTTTATCAATTTTGCCGCGAGGAATACAAATTACGTCACTCGTCAACAAATCAAATGTGACGAAAACAACAGCATAACTGCGCTAAACCCAAGGAATTTCCTTCGTATTTTTTTTTTTTTGAAGTTCGAGACTCCGAAAATGTAATTTTCCCTTAAATTTATAAACATTAAAAAAACGGGTAATAGTGAAACCTGCCATTCTGAGAAATAATAGTTTTTTGAATGTGGGATTTTTACCCAGGAAACCGGGGCACGTCCCTTGAGATACATGGGAGGAAAATTCTTGCTACCCTGAACCAAACCAAGGACAAAGGGGTTTTCTCTTGTCTTGCTGAATTTTCTGTTTTGTGCCACATAGCCCACTCCCCGAATCCCCACCCGCAAAAACTTCATGATATTGCAACAAACTAAGTCATACTTTGAACTTAAATAAAAGTGTGAGAAAATCTTCACAAAAAAATTTTTTTTTTTTTAACCTTGGGGCCCCCCCCGGGCGGCCCAGGGGGGTTGGGGGATGTATTTCGGCAAACGGCACTTTTCGGGTGGACAGGTTTTGAGTCTGTGATGCCCGGGGGCCCCTTTTCCTGTGGACCCCTATCGAATGGCTGCCGGCCCCTGGGTTTGGAAAACAAGGGGGCACCCTATAAGAAAATCACTGCCCTTTGGTCCTTGTGGTTTGGGTCACCCAGGGAAAATGGGGAAATTCCCCTATTATTTCTCTCAAAATTTTTCTCTCCCCTCCCCATAATGAAAACTTTGGTTTTACCTGGGGGAAAACCGGGGTGGAATTTTTCCCCAGGAATTGTTCAACCCCTTTTTCTATAGGGTGCCGCTGTAAAAAGAAGTTTCCGTTCCTTCCGTCCATTTTATTGGGGGAAAAAAAAACCCCTCCTCAAAAAATTTTTCCTCAGGAATGTTAATTCCGTGACATTACAGGCCCTTTTTTAAAAAAAATTTTAATTAATTTTTAAAATTTAAATAAAATTTATTGGGGAAAAAAAATAAAAAATCATTTTTCCTTTTCCAAACACTTTTTAAATTTAAACCCGTGACCTTTTTAAACGCCTGGCCGGGAAAAAAAACTTAAATATTTTTGGGTTTTTAATTTTTATATAAAAACTAAAATAAAATTTAAATTTTAAATTAAAAATTTTATTTTAAATAAATTAAAAACAAAATTTTAAAAACATTTTTCCAATGAGCAAAAATTTGAAAAGCTTGTACTCAAGTTTGGAAATTCTTCCTTCTGAAAAAAAGTTAAACAAAAAAAGGAAAAAAGGGAGAAACCCCCTTTGGGAATTTTGGAAAAATAAAAATTGGGGCCCAAACCCCCCTACAGTTTTTTTTAGTTTCGAAAATATAAAAATTTTTTTGGGGGTAAATAAATTAGGATCAATTATCTATTTTTCATATGCCCCCAATTTTAAACAGGGAAAGAAAGGCAAAATTGAAAAAAACAGAGGGGAAAAAAAAAATTATAATTGGTAAGCACTTCAAAAATTTGGCTATCTGAAAAGGATTAGATTTTAAAAGAAAATTTAAACAAAAAAGCAACCTAATGAGCCTTTGTGAAAAAATTTTTCACCAAAAAAAAGTTTAAAACCAAAAACGTTTTAAAATTTTACTGTCGTTCTTTTTGGTGGGAAAAATTAAAATGAAAAATTTATTTACCTTTTTGGGAGGGGAATTTAAAGTTTCTTGACAAAATGCAGATTAACTTTTATTTTAAAAATAAATATAAATTTAAAATATATTAAAAAATTAAAAATTTAAATAAAAAAAAAAATTTTTTTAAAAAAAAAAAAATAAAAAAAATTTAAAAATTATATATTATCTAATTTAAATAATAATAATAAAAAAATATAAATTTTTTAAATTTTTAATTTAATATTAATTCTTTTAAAAAATTTAAAAAAAATTTAAATATATATTATATTATATATATATATTTATTATATATTTATATATATATTATATATATATATATAATATTATAATATATTATAATTTTATATATATATATATATTAATATATATAATATATTTATATATATAATATATATATATATATTATATATATATATATTTTATTTTTAAGAAAAAAAAAATAAAATTAATAATAATTTTATTTATTTATTAATTTAATTTTAAAGAATTTTAAAAAATTAATTTTAAAAATTTTTTTAAAAAATTTTTTTTTTATTATTATATTTTAAATTTTAAATTTTTAAAAATAATTAAATTTTAATTATTTTTTTTAGTATATTTTGATTTTTTTTTTTAAATTTTTTTTTTTTAATTTTTTAATAATTATAATTTAATTTATTTTAATTTTATTTATCTATTTTGGTTTTTTCCAAAAATTTTTTTAAAAAAAATTTTTAGAAATTTTTTAAAATTTAAATTTTCTTATTACTAAAAAGAAATAAATAAAAATTTAAATTTGTAAAATTTTCCCCTTCCCCAAAATTTCCATTTTCCAAAAAACTTCCCATCTGCCCAATTTTTTATTTTTTACTAAGCCCATTAATTTGAAATTTCTTGCCAATTTGCTTTTAAATTGGTTCTTTTGTTTTTTTTTCTCAAATAATTTTTTTGTAAAAATTTTTGGTTTTTCAAAAATTTTTTTTATCTTAAAAACACAAAAAACATTTTTTTTTCTTTTTCTTCCAAATTTTTAATTGGCTGCTAATTAAATTTTTATTGGTGACCATTTTTTTTTTTTCAAAAAATTTTTTTTTTTTTTTTTAAATTTTTAAAATTAAAATTTGAAGGTCTTTTAATTTGTATAAAATAAATTTTCTCCAGTTGTTTTACCCATTGTGTAATTTTACTATTTCTTTAATTAATAAAAAAAATTTTAATAAAAATTTTTTTCCCACGGTTTTTTTTCCCCCTCCCTTAAAAAGGGGGGATTTTGGCTGCCATTTGTTCCCCTTAAATTTTAGCTTTCGGGTTTTTTATCCCCTTTTTGTAAAGGGGTTTTCTCATAAAAAAACAAGTAGTTTTTTTAAAGGGGCCCCCTTTCCCTTTTATATGAAAAAAAAGCTTCAATTTACATTGGGTTTTCTATTTCCAAACTTGCAAATAAGAATATTGGGATCCTTTATTTAAAAAGGGTTTCCCAAAATTTTAAAACCCAAAAACCCCAAAGGTTTTAATTAATCTTGCCTTTCCTTTTGAAATTTAGAAAAGATTTCCCTTTGGTCCCGGTAATTGTTTAATCAAATTAAGTCGGGCCCCAAAGAAACCCTTCTTTATATTAATTTTCCCTTTCCCATAAAATGTTTTAAAAATTAAATTTTTTTTTAAAAGGCCCCTTCTTTTTTTTAAAGTAAATTTTTCATTATAAATTGTGGCCTAAAAAAAAAGGGGGAAATTTTTGGGGTTTGGGGGTTTTTTCCTTTTTAAATTTTACTGGAAATTGGGTTTCCCCGGGAAAAACCCCCTTTGTTTTACGAGTTGCGGTTTCCTATAAAAAAAAGTTTTAAAATTTTGGGGAAATTTTTCCCGGCCCCTCCCCAAAAAAAAATTTAAGGAAAATTCTTTGGTTTTCGATTTTCTGGGTTTTCCCCCAAGGGGGGGGTTTGGGGATAAAATTTTCTACCCGGGAAAAAATGGTTTTTTCCCAGGGGGTAAAAAGCTTTTCATTTAACGAGAAAACATAATTGTTTAAAAAAGGGGGGAACCCAAATTTCCGACCAAATAAAAACGAACCCCCAAAGGGCCCCGGTTTTTTTATTTGGGGGACCGGTTATTTTTCCTTTTCCCAAGGGGCCCTGGTTTTTGGGTGTACCCTACCCCAAAATTTTGATTTATGCAAGGGGTCAAAAAACGTCCCCAGTTTGGGGGGCCCCGGGGTTTGCCAAAAAAATGCCGAAGGGAAGAAATGTTTTTGGGTGTTTTTTAAATCAGTTATTTAAAGACAAAAGGGAAATTTAAAAGGGGGGGAAAACCCCGGGAAAAGGATCCAAAACCGGAAATCCCAAGCCAGGCAACCTGGCCTGAGGTTTGTTCTGAAATTTTTCCTTCCGCCCTTTCCAAGGGCGTGAGGTTTGGGTAAAATCCCCCAATTCCGGGAACAACCAAAAAGGCCCCGTGAAATTTTTTTAAGGTTTTAAAAAAATTTCCCCCAAAGGGAAACCCCCCGGTTCCCCCTTTCCCCAAAAAATCCCCAAAACCAAGGGGTTTTCGCTGGGGTTTTTTGGGGAAAAATTTTGGACTTGTTGGCGAGAAAAGACCCGAGGTCCAAATTGAAAAAGGAACAAAGATTTTATTGGGAAAAATGAATTTACAACAAAAGGAAAAAACCCTTCGTTTGTTTTAAATACGGGGAAAAACCCTCAAAAAAGGAGGATTAAAGAAAAGAAAAAAAGGGGGCCCCCAAGATTTTCCCTGTTTGGACCCATAAAATGGGTTTTATAATTTGGGGGTGGGGGAAAAAACCCCCGGGCCCCATACAGGTCAAGGAATTAGAAAGGAAAAAATTTAAAAACTGGTTTTGGGGGAAAAAACCCGGGGAAGGGTTAAGAATTAAAAGCTGCATTAAATTAAAAAAAAGGAAACCCCAATTTACTGGTGAAAAAAAACCGGAAAGAAAAACAAACCGAAAAAGCAAACTGAAAATGACAAAAGCCGCCCCCCAAAGAGTCAGAACGGCCTTTTTAAAAACATCAAAATTTGGTTTTGGAGGAAAAAAGGTTTTTAATTTTGGCCGCCCAGAAAAAACGTAACAGTGAAAGGGAATAAAAAATTGCAAACTATGCGAAAACAAAAAAAATTGGGGGGTGATTTTACAAAAGTTTCAGATTTTACAGAAAGGGCCTTTTAAAAAAGAAAAGCGGTACTGTTCAAATTTTTTCCCAAAAATCCCCCCTTTAGGGCCCCCTTTCCGGGTTTTTTTAAGCCCCTAATTTTTAAATTTCAGCCCCTTAAATGGGAAAACCATTTAAAACAAAAACCGGCCCCTAAAAAACCAATTTCTTTTTAAAAGAACAAAAAGGGGAAACCATTTAAACCCTGGGTCAAGAATTTTGGGGGGTTAAAAAATTTTCAAAGGGAAGCAAAGAATACAACCCCAAGAAACGGGGGGGGGGGGCGGCCGAGAAACAAAGGGGACTTTTTGAAGAACCAGAAGGCCCCACAGGAAAAGGGCCCTCAAAAAGAAGAAAGGGTGGGTTTTTTCAGCGCAAAAAAGGTTACTTTTTTTTCCCTAAATTTCCCCCAAACCAAAAGACACCCCCAAAGAAAAAGACCCTTCCGGGTGGCGAGCAACCCCCATACCCGGGGCAAAAACAGGGAACCCGAAATCCAACCCCAATTTCCCTAAAATACAAGGGAAAAGGGAAAAAGGGCTTTTTATATCCCGGGAATAGAACCCTTTAAAATTCAGGATAAAAAACCTCAAAAAAATTTTCCCCGAAAAATTTTAAAAAATTAAAAAAAAAACAATGGCCGGGGGAGTAAATTTTTTTTAAGAATTATTATTTCTTTTCCCTTGGGAAAAAATTTTACCCGAATTCTAAGTCAGTAAAAATGGGAAGATGTGGAAAAAACAACTTACCCCATCCAAAGGGAAAGTTATAGGAAAAAAGGTAATGTTACAAAAAATGTTAAGCACCACAATTTATAAAAAAGGCAAACACAGATATTGATTTCGAAAACAGAAAAAATGGTTTCAAATCAAAAACAAATTTTAAACCCCAAGAAAAACCCCGGTTTTTACAAACTTTGAAAATTTTGGGGTTCAAAACCTATAATTAAAGAATTTTAAAATTTTTTTCATAAAAATTGTAGTTTTTCCTTCAACCCCTTTTTTTCCCGCCATTTTAAAAAAAAACGCCCTAAAATTAGAGGGGACCCAACGCCGGGTTTAAAAACCTATGGTTTTTTGGTATACCCAAAAGTAAAGGTCAAAGCTTATTAATTAGGGGAATTTTTTTTAATTCGGATCCTCTGTTTTTTTTTACATTTAACCCGTTCGAAAACGTTTAAAATTTTAAATCCGGCACAAATCATAATTTTAATCTAGACATAAATTTGGAAATGGGGGGGGGGGGTGGGGGGGGGCCCGGAAAAGGGAAGAATTTTAAAATTTTTAACATTTTATGAGAAATGATACAGCAGGAAATATTGGGGTAAATTTATTACAAAAAGGGTTTGTTCAATTCCGAACCAAAATTTTTTCCGGTAAAACCCGCCCTTTGCTTTTTAAGGGAAGCTTTTGCTATTTCTGGGTTTTTCAAAACAAAAATTTTGGCTTTAAAAAATTTTTTTTTTTTTTTTTGACCCCCTTTTAAAAGGTTTTTATTAAATGACCTCTTTTATAAAAAATTTTTTTTAAAAACTTTCCCCCTGATCCTAAACAGGGGGTTTTGCCCGCATTTTAAAAAAACAAAACCCAAAAAATAATTGGGCTAAACCCCCAAAATTTCCCCAAAAAAGGGTTAAAGGTTTTGTTTGGGGAGGGGAAAAAATACCAACCTTTAAAATTTTTAGGCACCCAAAATCCCGGGTTAAAAAAATTGAAAAAGCCCCCGGACACATTCCAAAGAAAAATTTCCCTTGGGGCAGCCCCGGTGGGATTTAGAATTTTCCCGAATGTTCAAGTTTATCCCGCCCCTTTTTTCCCCGGGCAAGGGAATTACCTGAAGACCCCAGGGGGTTTGGATAAAGGGGAAGGGTTCCTGCAAGTACTGGGGAAAAAGGGGGTTTTTCCCCGGGGGTTTTCCCCCTAAAAGGAATTTTAGGAAATAGAAATGTTAATCAAATAAAATTGTACAAAGGGGTCGATAGAAATCCCAAAAAATTGGGAGAAATTAAAAAACCTGGCTTTTTAAATAAGAAAAAATACACTCCTTGGGAAAATTATATCTGTTAAGGAAACGAAAAACCCACCCTGAAGTTTACTAAATTTCCGTTCCCTTTAAACCCTTTAAAAACCTCAAACATGGGGGTTTCATAAAAAAATTTTAAAAATTTTTGTTTTAAACCGCGAAACATCAACGGGTTTTAAAAAAAACCCCCCGTTTTTTCCCCCTGCCCGCTTGGGAAAAAATCTTTTTTTTTTGTTAATTTTTGTTTAAAAGGGGGGGGTTTTTGGAATAAAAAAAACGGGGTTAAAAGTAAATTGTAACGTTTTCCCCCCTGGCGATAAGGGGGGGGGTTAAAAAAAATTTTTTTGGCCTTTTTCCTTCAATCGGGAAAAGTTTTTTCCTAAACTTTCATTTTGGCAAAAAAACCCCTTGTTATGAAATCTTTCAATTTTTTTTTAAACCACAATTTTTTTTTTGCCTTTATTATTGTCTTAAAAAAAACAAAATATTTTTTGAAAACGAAACAAACAAAAAAAGTTTTTGGGGTTAAACAACCGGCCATAGAAAACTTGTTTTCCCAAATTTTTTAACCCTTTTTTTAACAGTTCCCCTTTATTTTGTTACTATATAGGTTAACTCAAATACTTTATTTTTAAAAATATTGTTGGTTTTTTTTTGGGCCCTTTTTCTTTGTTTCCCCTGTCCCCCTGCATAAATTTTTTTTTCTTCCAAATACGAGTTTTGTTTTTTTTCGTCCCCCTTAAAACAACCGAAATTTTTCTCCTTCTTTTAAACCAAATAAATTTTTTTTTTTGTTAAAAAAATGCCCGTTTTTTTTACTTTATTTTTTCTTTGTCTTTAATCGTTTTTTTTGTTAAAACGTTAATTATTCATTTTTTTTTTTTCCAAATTTCCTTTTTGTTCTAAGGTAAAAATTTTTTTTTTTGCCCCAAATAAACTTCTCTTTTCCAAAAAAACTGGTTTTTTCAAATTTTTGTTCCTTTTTTTTCCTTCAAAATTGGGAACCCAAATTGTGTTTTTTTTCCCCAATCCATTTTGAAATGGTTTTTAGAAAAAATTTAAAACTTTAAAAAAATTCGGGTCATTAAAAAAAAAAAGTTTTTGGTTTTAACTTTCAGATTTTGTGTTTTTTTAATTCCTTTCCCAAAATTTTTTCTTTTAAATTTTCCCGGGGCCCCTAATTCTAAGAATTTTAGGCAGACAATATGTTTGGGTTTTCTCTTTTTCCCCAAATGGCTTACAGGGTTTTTAAGATTTTTTTTTTTTTTAGTTTTTGATTAAAAAAGTTTTTGTTTCCCTAAAAAGGACGGATGTTTTTTTTTCCTTTTTTTCCTATTAAAATAATTTTGGCTTACCTTTTTCAGGGGCCCTTTTTTTGATTTTTTCCCAAATTTTTTTTCCAAACCAAATTTTGTGGGGAAAAATTTTTTTTCCCCCCGGTAAAACCCACCCAAAAATAAAATTAAAACCAGTCTTTTGGGTTTTTAAAAATTTTTTAATTTAATATAACCTTTTGGGATTTTATTTTATTTTTGTCATTTGGGGCCCCGGTTTTTTTTTTTTAAACTTTTATTTTTTAAACGCAGGCTTTTTTTCCGTTAAACCAATTAAGGGGTGTTTTTTTTGGGGGAAAAAAGGGGTCACCCTTCCCTTTCATTTATCCCCCCCTTTTTGAGTTAAAATTTTTTTTTTGTTGATTTCACCCAAATTTTTTTCCGGGAAATTTTTAATTTTTTGGAATTTATTTAGTAATTTTCCACTTTGTTTAAGGGGGAATTTTTTTCGGTTTTTTCCCGGATCTCAAACCCCTTTATTTTTCCTCTTCTTCCGAAAAACGGTTTTTTTAAATTTTTTTTTTTCCCAGGGGGGGTAGGGCGAGCCCCCTTTTTAAAAACTTTTTTAAGTTTTTATCTTATGTTTGGAATGCCTGTAACATTTTGTGTCCCAAATGGGCATTTGGGTGAGAGTTTTTTTCAAAAAAAACTTGGGGGAGGGTCAGCAGGTTTTATTTTAAAACTTCCTGTTTTAACCAAAAATTAGAATTTGGGTTTTCCTTTTTTGGAAAACCCTTATTCTTTGGGGGTTTGAAATTTGTAAACAATTTTTTCCGGAACCCAAAATTTATTTTTTTATTTAAGCCCATTTTCCGAAATCTTTAAAAAAAAAGTCCCCTTGGGGGTTTAAAAAATGAAACAAAAAAACCGAAAATTTTTGGGTTTAAACCCGAAAGGTTCAAAAAAAGAATTTTTTTGGTACAATGGGCAAACCCCCTTTTTTCACCCATTGTGCTTTTGCTTTTTTTTTTGAGAATATAAATTTTGTACTTTAAATTTTTTTTAAAAAAGTTTTTTTTAAAACTTCAATCTTTTTTCTCAGTTTTAAAGGGACTTCCACCTCCCCTCAAACCCCCTCATTTTTCCCTTAATTCCCCGCCATTTTTTAAGTTTGTTTTTCTTTTACTTTTTTTTTTTTTCCCTTCCTTTTTTTTAAATTTTTTTAACTTTCATTTCCCCCTTTAAAATCATTTTCGGGTTTTAAAGAAAGGGGTTTTTAAAATTTTTTTTACCCTTTTTTTTTTTTTCAAAAATTTTTCCCGACTTTTGCCCCGTTAAAACTATTCCCTGCTTTTTTGGACCCGGGTAGAAACCAATACCAGGGTAATGATTCAATTCCCCCCCCTGGCAAAAGGGGCTTTCCCCCTTTTTTCCTCTTTTTTCAAAATTTCCTTTTCTTTCGGGTGTTTTTTTGGATTAAAAATTTTTTTTTAAAAAATTTTTTTTTTTTTTTTTTTTTTTTTTTTTTTTTTTTTTTTTTTTTTTTTTTTTTTTTTTTTTTTTTTTTTTTTTTTTTTTTTTTTTTTTTTTTTTTTTTTTTTTTTTTTTTTTTTTTTTTTTTTTTGGGGTTTGAAAAAATGAAAAGAAATGGGTTTTTTTTTATTTTTCCACCCCCCTTTTTTTTTTAAAATTTTGGGGGTTTTTTTTTAAAAGGATTTAAATTTTTCAAAATTTTTTAAAAAAAAAAGTTTTAAAAAAACTTTTTTTTTTTCCCCCTTTTTTTTTTTTGTTTTTTTTCCCCGTTTTTTTTTTTTTTTAAAAACTTTTTTTTTTTTTTCCAAAACAAAAAAAATTTTTAAAAAAATTAA
>NW_023651626.1:0-5563 GCF_015228065.2 Penaeus monodon
CCTGGGCTTTTTTTTTATTTTTCCCAAACGTCACCTTCCAGGTAAGAAGTAAAAAAAACGGGATTGTACCACCCTTGGGAGCTGGGCATATAAAATCCTCGGGGCACTATGCCCTTTCCTCCTACAACTTTTTCTAAAAAAGAGAGCTCCTAGACGGACTATCTATTTTTGTCCTTGCCTGTGGGATCTTGTCCTGGCTCAGTTGGGAAAGGGCCCTTTTGACGTGTCATTTTGTAAGTCACCTTTTCAGAGAGAATAGAGAAACAGGATTTACCATTTGGGAACTCGCAATAAAACCCCTTGTTCTTTTTGCCCCGTCCTCTTAAACGTCTCTCTCTAGACACAAAAAGGGCGCCAAAACCGCGCGTCTTATACATAAACGGTCTTCTTCCCCGCAATCTTTTAAGGGATCGGTGCCCCTCCTGAATGTCTTCCACCAGGGAAACCCCGAAACTGACGTACCTTTCTTAAAGTTCAGGAGTGGGGAAAATTCGTGGTATTGTTAGCGAAAGGAGTAAATTTTGATGCTTCTTCTTGCAACGCCCCATCACTCTAGAAAGAGGAAGGGTATTGACTTGAAAAAGCCTCGCGCTTCTTAGGGGGACCGGGTTGGGTTAAAGCACTTACCCTTTTTCCCAGGGCGATGCTGTGGTTGTGTGTAGGGTGGGGTGTGTGTGTGGTAGTGGTGGTGTGTGTGTGTGTGTGTGAAATACATTATGTAGTGTTGCCCCAAAATGAATAAGGGGTGTGTGTGTTGTGTGTGTGCGTGCGTGCTTGCGCGTCTTTTTATAATGTGTCGTGTGGTGTGTGTGTATGTGTGCGTGCGTGCGTGTTATTTTAAATGTGTGTGTGTGTTTTGTGGTGTGTGTGTGTTTTGTGTCGTGTGCTGCGTGTGCGTCTATTTAAAAAGGGGTTGGGGTTTGTGTATTGTTGTTTTCCCGGGGTGAAGTGTACATGCTGTTTTAGCATCCGTTGAGTTGTCTATGTTGAATGGTGTTTCTAATAAATGTGTGGGGTGGGGTGTGTGTGTGGTGTGTGTGTGCGTGTGTTGTGTGGGGGTGGGACAAGGGAGAGCGGTGAGCGTGTGGGGTTGGTGTGTGTGTGGTGTGTTGTGTGTGTGTGTGTGTGTGTGTGGTGTGTGTTGTTGTAGGTGTCTGCGTGTGCGTCTATTATAAATTGTCTGGTGTGTGTGTGTGGTGTGTTTCCGGCGTGAATGGTACATGATTGTGTATGATCCGTTGATTTTTGTCTATGTAGCATGTGTTTTTCTAGATAATGGGGTGGTGTGTGTGTGTGTGGGGTGTGTGAGTGCGAGAGAGAGAGCGTGTGTGTGTGATTGTGGGGGTGTGTGTGTGTGTGTGCAAAATGTAACATGTTGTTATTCTGTGTTAGAATGAATGTGTGCGTGGTGTGTTGTTTTTTTTTTTTGGGTGGGGTGTGTGAGCGTGTGTGTGGGGTTTGGTGTGTGTGGTGTGTACGTGGTGTGTTGTGTGTGTGTTTGTGTGGGTGTGGTGTTTACGTCGTGCGTGTGTGTGTATTTGTGTGGTGTGTTGTTGGTGTGTGTTGTGTGTGTGGGGTGTTTGTGTGTGTGTGCGTAGTGCTGCGCGGTGTGTGTGTTGTGGTGTGTGGTGCGTGTGTGTGTGGTTGTGTGTTGTGTGTGTGTGTATGTGCGTGTGTGTACATGTATGTATGTATTGTGATGGTGTGTCTATGAAGAATGTTCTGGTGTGTGTGTTGTGTGTGTGTGCATGTGTGTGTATGTGTGTTTGGGGTTGGTGTGTGCGGGGTGTTTTGTTGTTTTTTTGTGTGGTTTTGTGTGTTTGTGCGGTGTGTGTGTGTGTGTGTGTGTGTGTGTGGATGTTGTGCATGTGTTGTATGTGTGGTGTGTGTGTGTGTGTGTTGGTGTTGTGTGTGCGTGGGGTTTTGGGTGTGTGTGTGTGGTGGTGTGTGTTGTGTGTGTGTTATTTTGGGGGTGTGTTGTGTGTGGTTGGGTTGGGTTGTGTGGTGTGTGTGTGTGTGGTGGGTGCAACTTTTATGTATGGGTGTCTGAATGAAGAAGTGGTGTGTGGTGTTGTGCGTGCTTCGCGTCTATTTTAAATGGTGGTGTGTTTGTGGGTGGGGGGGCGGGCGTGCGGCTATTTCAAATGGGGTTTTTGGTGTGTGTGGTGTGTGTGTGTGTTTGGTGTTGGGTGTGTTTTGTTGTGTGTGTGGGGGGTGTGTGTGTGTGGGGGTTGTGTTTGTGTGTGTACTGTGCTGCGTGTGCTCTATGTATAAATGTGTGTGTGTGTATGTGTGGTGTTCCGTGCGTGAATGTGTATCTATGTTTTGGTTTTTGTGGTGTTTTTTTTTTTTTCCCTTCTTTTTTTTTTCTTTTTCAGCTGCCATTCATTCACTGCAGGACATTTGGGGGGCCCCTCTCAAAATTCATTAAAGGGTTATATGGCAGCGCCCCCCCGCCCGATTGGATGCCCCTTTCCCAAACAAACCCCGGTTTTGTGCCGCCCGGGGGTGATTCCCCTTTCACACCTCGTTTTTTATTTCCCAAAGGGGCTAGTCGTTTTTTGGGGGCAATCGAGGGGAAATTCCCTTTCCAAGGGGAAAATGCGCCCCGGTGACTCAACCCCCGAATCAAATTTCCCTCGTGCCGTCTTTATCCACGCTCTAACCACTCGGGCACCGCGATATATATATTAAAATATATTTATATATATATATATATATATATATATAAAATAATATATCTTCTTCTTCTTTTAAACGGTAGGGGCTGCTAACCGCCGTGGTCACGATGATACTTAAATTTTTAAATTTTCATGTTGTGATCTTTGGGGTTAGTACGTGGAGGGTCCCCATTCCTTTCCCCGGAAGTGCCCGGGGTTACCTTTTTTGGGAACATTTCTCTATTTTATCCGAGCTTGGGACCAGCACTACTGGGTTAGCTTTCACCAGTGGTAGGTAAGGATTCGAAGGAGTTCCTTGCCCCAAGGGGAAAAAGCGCCGGCCGGGGACTCGAACCTCGAAAATCAGATTTCCCTTTTTGACAGTCTTGAGTCCCGGTCTTTAACCCTTCGGCCACCGCGGCCTTTGGCGATATGGGCTTTTTCCAATTTTTTCGAGTCCCATTTTTATTTACCCGGGGACGACTTTGGGGTGGCTTGGCCCCCATGGGAGGAGGGAACGAGGGAAAGTTCCTTGCCCAAAGGAAAAAACGCGCCGGCCGGGGACTCGAACCCCCGAACTCGATTTCCGCGTGGACAGTCTTGGGTCCGATGCTCAACCATTGGCCACCGGGGCCCCCACATACACATTATGCAGAGAAAAAATATGAAATTTTTTCATATATAATTTTAAAATTTTATAGGAATTTTTTTTTTTCGATAGGCTCATGTTTGAGCCCCTTGTCACAGCTGATATTAATATAATATATATAATTATATATATATATATATATTATATATATAATTTTTATATATATATTATAATAATAGGCCCGGTGGCCAAGTGGTTAGAGCGCGGCAAACTGAGTTCAGGGTTCGAAATCACCTTGGGCAAGGACTTCACCTCGATTGCCTACCTAGCCACTGGGTGGGCCCAAACCCGCCCAATCGTGCTGGTCCCAAGCCCGGGTAAGTAAGAAATGATTACCTAAAAAAGGGAAAAACCCTCACTCTCCTTGAAAGAAATGGGGGCCCCAAACCCCTACTCACTCCAAGAGATCACAAACAGGAAAAATACAATTAAATATCATGCTGTGACCACAGCGGCTCGCATGAACCTACCGTTAAAAAAAGAATAAAAATATATATATTTTTTAATATATAATATATATAAAATATTATTTTAATATATAAAATAAATATAATTTGTGTGTGTGTGTGTTGGGGGTGTGTGGGGTTTTGTGTGGTGTGTTGATTTTCTTTTTGAAATTTAAGCGCGGGTATGATAAGATGGGTCCACGGCTTCTCCCAAACTAAAAATCGTTAGTGTGTGTTACCCCGTCTTGGGAAAAAACTGGGGCCCCCCAGTCTCCCCCTCACCCAAAGTCGAAACTGACAGGGCCTCCCAAAAAACTCAAAACTTTTATTGGATATGAAAATGCTATTAAACCCCCAAATTTAATTATTTTTTTAATATATAATTATTTAATTATTTTTTTTAAATTTTTTTATTAAATTTTTTTAAAAATTTATTTTAAAATTTTTTTATTTTTTTATATATATTTAAATTTTTAAATTAATAATATAAAAAGAAAAAATTAATTATAATTTTAAAAATTATTTTATTTAATTAAATTTTTTTTTAATTTTTAAAAAATAGGCCCCGTTGGAAAAGGGGCCCTGATTTAAGTTTTCAGGGAGAAATTTTAGGGAGTAACTTGGGCCCAGCCCCCAGGGAGTCCGGGGACCTTTTTTTTTTTTTTTTTTTTTTTTTAGGAAATCATTCTCTCTATTTTATCCGGGCCTTGGGACCAGCACTGATTTGGGCTGGCTTGGCCCCCCAGTGGCTAGGTAGGAAATCGAGGTGAAGTTCCTTGCCCAAGGGAACAACGCGCCGGTCGGGGGACTCGAACCCTCGAACTCAGATTGCCGTCGTGACAGTCTTGAGTCCGTGCTCTAACCATTCGGCCACCGCGGCCTTGGCGATCATGGGCTTCCATGATTTTTTTTAAACAATTTAGAGGGTGGTTTTTCCATTTCCTTCCGCCCGGGGTTGTTGTTTTTTTATCGAGTCCCCCATCTCTATTTACCCGGCACTGACTTGGCTTGATTTATTAATATATATATATATATATATATATATATATTTTTTATATATATATAATATATAATATATATATAATATATATATAATATTAATAATATTATATATAATATATTATATATATATATAAATATATATATATATATAATTAAATAATATATTATAATATATAATATATTATATATATATATATATATATATAATATAATATATAATATTTATATATAAATAGAGATTACTGATATAAAAAAAAAAAACACAAAATAAAACCCCTTTTAAAATTTTAAAAAATCATGTTAAAATATCAAGGCACGCGTGCCGAATGGTAAATATAAGAATGTACGACCAATATATCATCACACCGGGCGTTGTTTTGGCAAGAATCACTCTATTGCCTTAATAAAATCAGAAGCCAATCATGTCGTCCAGGCCGGTAAATAGAGAGGAGACTACTAAAAAAAAAAAAAAAAAAAAAACAGGTAACCACCGCCTCTGTTGAAGGAATGGGAACCCCTATCCCAACCTCGGTGGCCAATGCCCAAGATCATCACAACATGAACAAGAATATTATCATCACGGATTCCCGTGGCAAGGAAAATGAAACCCACCCGTAAAAGAAGAAGAAAGATATAAAATATTTCTAATAAAAAAAAAAATATAAAATATAAAATAATTATATAAAAATAAAATATAATATTTTAATATATTATAATTAATAAAAAAGAAAAAAAATATATATATATTTTAAACAATATAAATATTAAATATATATAAAAATAGATATATATATATATTAAAATAA
>NW_023651628.1:0-5563 GCF_015228065.2 Penaeus monodon
AAAACCCAGCGCCGGTTTTACCCGTCCTGGCCCGCCCAGTACAGCTTCCGTGGACATCAACGCAGTACTCCGGCACTTCACGGTCACCAGGAGCAGCGTGTGGCGCCAAACACTCATGGGGTAGGGGGGGTATAATCATCTTTTTAAATATTTCGGTATGCATTTTGGGGGGAGACATTCACTGCAATGCCATTTTAGATTTTGAATAACTGTATTTTTACAAGAAGGGCGTTGCTCTGAAGATAAGATTAGTTATGATCCTTGGAAACAAACGATTACACCTAATAACTAATAAAAAATAACAATTACGAAATTTGTTCTGTAAGCTGCATACGTTGTTCCTCAGTCTGAAATATTAGTCGAGCTGACTATTGAAAATACGAAGATTGTAAAATTTGTTCTGCCAGTTGCATAAACGGTTAATTACTCTGAGCCCTTCCCTCCCGACAGCTACTACGTGGGGCTTCCAGACACTCGCCTCATGAGGGTCGAGTACTACGTCGATGAGTACGGCTTCCATCCAGTCATCACCTACGAGGGCGAAGCTCAGTACCCAAGTGCCCCAGCCCAGGTGTACTCCCAGCCTGCCCCATCCAATGTGTACTCCCAGCCTCCCCCAGCCAGGTGTATTTCCCAGCCTGCCCCACCCCAGGTGTACTCCCAGCCTGCCCCTGCCCCTCCCCAGGTGTATTCACAGCCTACCATTGCTCCCAGCCGACGTACCAACAGCCGCCCCCTAACCTTCTCAACTCTATTCCAACCGGGAAAATAAGCCCATCAGATAAAAACCCTTTATAGGATCCATTTCATTCAAAACTTCCGCATGGGTTTAAACCCCCCTGTCACGCATAGATTCTCATGTGTTCATTCAGACCAAAACCTCACTCAAACAGAGTCACAGAGTTTTTATTTTATTTTTTTTTTGTGTGTGTAACTTCCCCAAGATGTTAACCATTAATTTTAGTTTCCTTGTGTTATTTTTATCACTGTTTTCTTGTGTTGTTTGTTTCATATTGAGTCCTGTCCCAATTCGCTGATAGCTGATAAATACTTTTTTGTCTATTATGTGTGAATTCTGTGTTGAGATATATTTTTATACTGAGATTTTATAATATATATATATATTAAATAAATATTTTTGCAGAACTGCCGTGTTATTTCGGAATACTTTCATTAGCAGGTGCAGTGAATAGTACGTTAGCCCATGTTTATTTTTTTTTCTCTGTCTGTTTTTCTCTGTCACTTATTCTCTCTCTCTGTGTCCGTCAGCATACCTGTGCCTTTGTCTGTTTACCTGTCTTGCTACCTTTCTCTTCTCTCTCTCTCTCATCTATCTCTCTCACTCTTTTTCTCTCTCTCTTCCTCCTCTCTCCTTCTCTCTCTCATAACTCTCATTCCCTCCCCTCTCTCTCCACCCTCTCTTTCTCCTCCCTCTCTTTCTTCTCCCCCCCCACTCCATCTTCTCTCTCTCTCTCTCTCTCTCTCTCTCTCTCTCCCCTCTCTCTTTTCTTCTCTTTCTCTCCCCTCTCCCTCTCTCCCCCCCCTCTCTCTCTCTCTCTCTCTCTCTCTCTCCCCCCCCCTCTCTCTCTCTCCCTTTCTCTCTCTCTCTCTCTCTCTCTCTCTCTTTCACTCTCTCTCTCTTTCACTCTCTCTCTCTTTCACTCTCTCTCTCTCTCTCTCTCTCTCTCTCACTTTCCCTCTACTAGACGTAGGGTGCAGAACAAGACAGCACGTTCACCTGTTTCCATGTTTTGCAATGTCATGCCTGAGAGGTGGTCTTTTTAAAACTGACTATATATTTAATATGAAGTAATACCGTATAATCAACACACACACACACACACACACACACACACACACACAACACACAACAACACACACACAAACAACACACCCCACACAATATATATATATAATATATATATATTATATATAATATATAAAATAATTATATATATATTATATATATATATATATATGTGTGTGTGTGTGTGGTGTGTGTGTGTGTGTGTTGTATCTATCTTCTCACACACACACACACACACACACACACACACCACACACACACACACACACACACACACACACACACATATAATATATATTATAAAATATAATATATATATATATATATATGTATAATTTTATATATATAAAATAAAATATATAATATATATATATATATATAATATATTTATTTTTTTATATATACGCACAACACAGATATCTATCTATCTAACACCAACACACACACACACACACACACACACCCACACACACACACACACACACCACACACACACACACACACACACACACACACACACACACACACACACATATTATATAGATGCATACATACACGCATATATAATTCCAGGGAACAGGATACCAACAAAGAGAAAATCAAAGGCCCGACTTGCACAGATTTCGACCTGGGGTGAGAAAGGGCACGTCTCCTTTGCTCCTTTGTAGTAAATTACGTATATTAAAGTGTTATTGTCCTTGATACGTGATTGAATTACATGAGGTTGGACTTTGCGACAGGAGCCCACTAAACATGAATTCATTGGAAATACAAAAAAAGTGTTTTGACCATAAATGTCTAATAATTCGATCCAAATAAAAATGTCACTTTCCCGAAGTTATATATATATATATATAATATATATATATTAATATATATATATAATTTATATATATATATATATATATATATATATATATATTTTATATATATATATATATATTTTATATAATATATATATATATCATATATATATATATAAAATATATATATATAAAATAATATTATATATATTATCTCTATATATATAGAGAGAGAGAGAGAGAAAAGAGAGAGAGAGAGAGAGAGAGAGGGGAGGAGAGAGAGAAAGAAAAAAAGAATGAGAGAGAGAAAGAGAGAAGAGAAACAGACAGACATCAAGTGTCATGAGATAAGGAAAATTACATTTGCGGGTATGATCCCTTGTCATGACATTGCCCTCATGCCTTCGAAGGCCTAGAGGCAAAAAGCGTATCGGGCAAGGACACTTTAATTTCGCCATTTGTTTGTCTCGTTGTTTTTGCTCACTGTTTAATATAATTTACGACATTTTAATCCCTCTCTCTCTCGTTTTCTCTATGCCTGCATGCCCTGTCTCTACTCTCTCTCTCCCCTTCTCTCTTCTCTTCTCTCTCTCCTCCCCTATCCTCTCCTGTGTCTCTCTGTCCTCTCTCCTTTCTCTCCCTCTCCTCCTCCCCCCTCTTTTTCTTCTCTCCCTCCCTCTCTGATTCTCCTCTCTCTCTTCTCTCTCTCCCCCTCTCTCCCCCCCCCTCTCTCTCTCTCTCTCTCTCTCTCTCATTCTCTCTCTCTCTCTCATCTCCTCTCTCTCTCTCTCTCTCTCTCCCCCTCCTGTAGGCATCTTCTATCTGTCTATTAAACATTTTCTTTTCCTCTCCCTCTCTGTAACTGCATATCAATTAATAAAAAAAGGATAAAGAATGAACGAATGAATACATGAATAAAGATATGTGTGAGTTTATTCAAAACACTTTGTTTACATTAAGGAGAATGGAAAGTGCAAGAACCAGGAGCCTAGGGACTTCAAAATGTAGACATAATAACTCAAGTTCTAGTGCAAATGTTCGGGTAACTGAACAATATTGCACCAATTCTTAGTTTATGGTTGACTGATATTTATTAGAGTTTTTCTTGACAGTCAGGACGCATGCTCACATCTGTTGATATAAAAATCATAACGCAAGTTTTTTTCAAAGCTGTGAAATGTTTCTGCACAAAACCCGAGGAGGCCTTGTGTGTGAGGGATACTTTCTAAAAGCTGCTCAAAAGTTTTTTAGCATTTTTCTTTCTCTCTCTCTCTTTTCTCTCTCTCTCGTCTCTCTTTCCCTCTTCCTCCTCTCTTCGCCCTCTCGTCTCCTCTCTTCTTTTTCTCTCTCTTTTCTTGGCATTTCATCAATGGGCGTACTAAATCGTTATCCAAAAGGTCAAGCTGCACCATCCATCCTGTTTAACAGTGAAATAACTTCTGTTCCTAAAAAGACTGCAGAAGTATTCAATAGATTTTTAGTGAAGTAGGATCTAATCTAAACATTCAAATTCCTCGCGCTCCAAACAGAAAGCGCGAACTTAAGACTATCCCCGGGATCCGAAATAAATTTGATGGGGGTCATTTTTAACCTTAAACGATCAGCCAGTGGAACGTGATGATATCCCAGAAAGCGTAGTGAAAGAAAAGTTTCCTTCCTAACATCCATCACAATAGATCTTCCAAAAAAAGGTTTTTTTCTAGTCATTTGCAGATAGCAAAAGGATTTCTATTTATAAAAGAGGCCAAAGGGCAATCTCCCTTTAGAATTACAACCCATTTCATATTAACAGTATTCAGTAAAATTTTGAACAGATTTTAAAAGATTAATGACTTTCCTTAAGAAACATTCGTTAATATTCAATTGTAAACATGATTTAGCCCAAATTTCTCAACTGAATTAGCTATTCCCCAACTTAACAATCAATATACGAAAACTCTAGATAAGAAACCGTATCAAATAACAGTTTTCTGTGATCTGCCCAAGGCGTCTGATACCATATCACACGATATTCAAAGGGAGAAACTTGAGGAGTATGGTATTCGAAGTCCACATTAGCATGGTTTCAAAGTTCCTTGAGCAACCATAAACGATATGTTATTATCAAACTGCATTTCACTTCTTGGTGGTCCTGCATTGTCCCTGTTTATATCGATGGCATTAAATCAATTTTCTCGTAAATTAAACTTCCTTGCTCTTTGCAGACGATGTTGATATATATAAGGCTAGTAAAAACCTCTCTGAGCTTGTTGTACAAATTTTAAAGAACTAAATAACTTAACAAACTGGATTTGGACAACAAATTAATTCTAAACACTACAAAAGACTGATATCTATTTTCAAAATGACTCGAATTATAGACCAAATATAGATATCAAATAGGAATAATGTAGCCATAAATAGAGCGGATGAAGCAAAGTTTCTCGGAATAGTCGTTTACTCTGGAAAACCCACATCGATCATGTAAAAGTATAAATACAAAGGTAGCTGGAATTCGTGATCTGATGAATATAAAAAATTTATTCATATAACTATATTTATCACTAGCTTATCCCCCTATAGATTATTTCCTGCAGTCTGGAGTGGGGCAAACAAAACAGGTTTGAAATCCATAGATGCACAAAAAAGAATAATTCGCATCATCCACTTAACCGGTCATGCAATGACCACACAGGCCCATAAGAAAGACCTAAAACTCCCATATTTTTCTTTAATACATAAATGTCTTTAAATCCATAAATGGTCTAATTCCATCATCAAACAGCTTCCAGAAGAATCACCCCACTCGACTAAAACAGAAGAGACTTGCATAGAGAGGATCCAAAATAGGAATTCACAAATGCTGTCATAAGGCGTCTCCGTCTGTGTATCGCTTCAGACGTGCCATGAAACAAGAGGTAATCAAATAATGCTAGTTAAATAACCAAAAAAGGATTTTCCTTCCTAGATAACC
>NW_023651630.1:0-5563 GCF_015228065.2 Penaeus monodon
CTAAAATAATTGTCCCCCCTAAACCCTTTGGTTACTTTGTAAAGGTTAATATTATAGGGAAAAATTAAAAAATTTCTACCTTTGTTAGCACTTTGGTAGGGTCTAAGGTTTGATAGTGGATCCGGGCTTTGCTTTGGTGATGTTGATGCTGCTGGTAGGGGGGCACCCGGCCAGCTGCGTAAAAAAATTACATGAAACTATAAAGGCAAATTAATATGAGGTCTGGTACCTTAATCCTGTTCTTCTACCTTGTTATCTAGTAAAAAACTACTTAATAGTCTCAGATAAGATTTTTTCATGTTTATCTTCCTCATAATAAAGTCCTCCTCTCCCTCCTGATTTAAATTATTTGCTAGTTCCCTGCCCCATATCTTTTTCATTTCCCAATCTTTGTATTTGGGAATTCCATTTTTTGTTTTTTTCCCATTCCCATCTTTCTGGTCGAATTGGGGTCGCAATGAGTTTTTGACCCCAAAACCCTACTAGTGATCGGGGGCGAACATGCTGCAAAGATTTCCCTCCCTTTGTGATTAGGGGAAGGGCTTTTCTGTATTGATTTTTTTTTTTAACTGGACCAGTATTTTGGGAATAAAAATTCCAATTTTGGTAAATCTTATGATGGATGTGCGTATTACAGAATCCAATACGGGTAGAATATGGAAAAAAAATAACTGAGATAGGAGGAATGCTCCGCAACTCTTATTGCCCCCTCAATTCCTATCATGCAAGAAGTGTTGCCTTATTTGTAATCAGTAATAGCCCTAAATGCAGAACTATTCTAATATCAAATTTATTTGATTTTTTTTATAAAAGTAAAATATTCAGTTGATAGTTTTCATCCCAAATCAATTTTTTTCTACTATCTGAGTGTGCCTATTGCCTCATGAAACACACTCATCATGATGGGGTACAAATTATCATCATAACTACTCAAATGAGTCGAGGGGGAAAACCACTTTACATAGGAATCCCTGGCCGGAGGCTAGATGGTTACCCGTCCAGAAATTTCATATAGGGTTAAAAGTACAAACCCTAACTTCTCACAAAACCCCTATTCAATCATTTCGGAGGGGGAGGGGGGAGGAGGAGGAGGAGGAGGGGAGGAGGGGGAGGAAGAAGAAAAGAAAAAAAAGAAGAAAAGAAGAAGAAAAAGAAGAAGAAGAAGGAAAAAAGAGAAGTAGAAGAAGAAAAGAAGAAGAAGAAGAAAAAAAAAGAATTAGAAGAAGAAGAAAAAAAAAAACAAAAACAACAACAACAACAAAAAAAAAAAACAAAACAAAAAAGAAAAAGAAAAAGAACAAAAGAAAAAGAAAAGAAAACAGAAAAAAACAAGAATAATAAGAAAAAAAGAAATAAGAGGAAGAAGAAGAAGAAGAAGAAGAAGAAAAAGGCCTCAAAAAAAGAAATAACTACATACCTCGGGCTGAGTGATGGGGGTGGTGAGGATGATGGTGGTGATGTCCTGATGATGTTGGTGCTGTTATTGTTAATCTTGAGAGTCGGTTGTTGCTGCCATGCTGATGTGTTTGCTGATGATGATGTTGTTGTTGTTGTTGTGTTGTTGTTGTTGTTGTTGTTGATTGTTGTTGTTGTTGTTGTTGATGTTGTTGTTTTGTTGTTGTTTTTTCGCTGTGCTGTTGCTGTTGCTGGCTGCTGCTGCTGCTGCTGCTGTTGCTGCTGCGTGCTGCTGCTGCTGCTGCTGCTGCTCCCTGCTGCTGCTGTCTGCGGCTGCTGTTGTTGCTGCAGCTGCTGCTGTTGGGGTGCGGTTTTGCTTGGCTTAAAGGTCACCCTCACTATATAGACTACCAGTCTGTGGGAGAATAAAAAATAAAAATAGAATTTGGATCATATATTAAAAAAAAAAATGCAAAAAACTGTGGTAGATAAAAACCAGACTTTAAGGTATAATGAAATAAATTACTTTGAACATGAAAAATAAGGAAACCATTGTTTATACTTCATGGAAAACGTCTGTTTCTTGCACTAATATTCACTTTTTTTTATCAAAAGAATCAATATTTATCCCAAACCCCAAATTATTTATCACGAGAAGATAGAGAGAGACACAGACAGTAGTTACAGCATTCAAGAAAAAAAATAAGGAGTTAAGACAATAAGAAATTTTGCACATATAAATTCTACTAATCATGTATTTTTGGTAAAAATCATTAACAACTTTTGAGAACATCAAACACTAACCTGAAAAAACAGGATTTGAGGATCCTTGTTGAGAAAATCCTATAGGATAAATATAGGATATATGCTATTTGTGCGAGGCCCACATTTTTAAAAAGCTGTAAAACCCACAATTTGGAGCAATTTTGGGTTTGAGCAAAAAAGGCAAAGAAAATAAAGATATCCTACCGCAGTATATGGCTGAACTCTAAAAATCACTTCCATTAGCAGGTAGAAATATCGCAAACTTGTTCTGGTTCAAACAGAAACTAAAGACTGAATACAGCTGAAATGGAAGAGATTTAGATAAAAACCATGTGTTTTCTCCTCCTGGCATCACTGATTCTACAGACAGTTGGACATGGCAAAGAATGCTTTTGGTCTCAAAACAGTATTGAATATGTTTTGCATTCCAGCCTTGAACTACATTGAACCCTAAAGTAATAATCCTAAGGGGGACATCTAATACTAAAGTGACTCTCATGTGCCAAAATAAGGTATCAATTAAATTACAGATGTAATAAGATAAAATACGTCCTTTATATACGGGAAGACAGAGAGATACAGTTTAAGTTTTAACCCAAATTTAGCCATGGTCTCCCGGGCTTAGGACTTTGGATATGATTAATCTATCAAAAAAATTATTCACAGTATAGGGTCTAAAAAGTGCACAAAGGATTTTCCCAGACTAATAACATAGGCTTATGTCATAACCCACTATCTTAACCTAAAAATGACAGAAACCAGAAATCTCTTGATGTCACTCACTCCAGTGCTTCTGGCAGCCATCTAGCCTTTTGGCTGGGAGGCTATGTAAAGTGGAATTTACCCGCTTGACTCACTTTAGCGAATCGAGGGTAAGCCTATAGTGATGGCTGGTAAGTTGGTTTTTCATGATGGCTATATAAGGTAAATATCACTTTTTATGAAATACAGTAAAAACACTACCTTTGACCCAATTCTACATGTGACTTCACTAAATGTTTTTTGAATGCATCTCCAGATAGAGCTCCACAGTGCTCAGCCACAAAGGAGTAATTAGTAGTTATGTAACCCCCCCTTATTTCCCCCCTTGAGTTTTCATGAGAAATGTCTTCTTGTTTTTTCTGCTATTAAACCAATAACACTGGGAAAATGCTATGCCTCCCATATATATAAAATATATTTTTTAAGTCTCTGCACATAGATGGCTAGGGAAAAGTGTTTGGCCCAAGGGAGTCAATTAGTAGACCTTGTGACCTTACCCGATTCCACCTTTCCTTGCATTGCAGGAATATCAATCATGTTATTTTATTATAGACATTATAATTACTAAATTTATAGACATTAGTAACAGTAATATATAACAAAATATTTTCATAAATCAAGAAAAGGATGAACGGGTGGACAGGCAGTTCTCATAATTGGCTCACAGGTGACGTAGTACATGTGTAGCCATCTATGTATAAGAATAATTAATAAAGTAAACTCACAGTGGGCAGGCATGTAGTACATGCCATGCCCGCAGTAATTGGTTAATAGCAAAGCAAAAAAAAAAAAAAAAATCCAAAAAGCAAGTAGGGTTAACTGGTGAGAAGGGTATGATTGAACAATTTGTGGAGCCATCTATATTTAAATACCAAAAATAAACTAAAATCACTATGGAACTGGGTTAATAGAAAAAAAAGAAACTACTTAAGCTTAGACCTCATTGGTAATTTGAGAACAAAACATGGTTACTCTAGTTTTAGCTTAGGATTTGGATTAATAAAAATCACTTTCTTATAAATATTCTACAGCAACTGAGATTAAAGTCTCAAACAGTTTTAGTTGTCACATAATGTAACTAGAGATCATGCCCACATTTATGTTCTGCAAAAAAAAGAAATACCTAACTACAGATGAAGCAGGTGATACTTTTTCACACATTATTATTTTTTTGTTATGATGCTTATGATGAGGTAGGTATATTATGGAAAATTATGAGGACTTACTTGCAAATATAAATGCTAGATATTTCTATGAGGAAGATGTTACTATGGGATTCTATGTAAGAAAAAAAGATGTTTCAAAAGAAAAGACTCTTAACAGATAAAATTTTCTTAGAAAACTAGTCAAATTCTTTCCATAGCAGCTGGAAAGGGTGAGGAAATTTTTTGCTTAGCTAATTAAACTATATATTCACTATATTCATTATGCATGGCTAAAATACTTGGAATAAAGAACAAGCTAGCTTAAGAATTCCTAAACTGTAAACATGAAAATTAGGCAAACAAATGTTTTCATTACTCAAATCAATTTGATGTAATAATAACAATCTGTTATACTTTAACACACTACCAGTTTCTGTGTATAATATATACATATATAGTATGTATATGGGATAAGTATATATATATATGTATAAGTGAGTGAGTGAGTATATATATAAATAGATATAAATAATATATATATATATAATATATATATATAATATATATATAATATATATATAAATGAAATATAAATAAAATATATAAATATATATATTTAAAATATAATAAATATAATATATATAATATATTATATATATAATATATTATATATTATAATATATATATATTTTATTTTGTATATATATATATATATATATATATTTATATATATTTATAATATAATATTATATAATATTATATATATATATATATATATAAATATATATTATTTATATCTATTTATATATATACTCACTCACTCACTTATACATATATATATAAACTTGTACATATAAATACATATATATGTATATATATATACACAGAAAATGGTAGTGCTGTTAAAGTATAACAGATTGTTATTATTACATCAAATTGATTTGAGTAATGAAAACATTTGTTTGCCTAATTTTCATGTTTACAGTTTAGGAATTTTTAAGCTAGCTTGTTCTTTATTCCAAGTAGTTAGCCATGCATAATGAATATAGTGAATTTTAAGTTTAATTAGCTAAGCTAAAAAATTTCCTCACCCTTTCCAGCTGCTATGGTAGAAGTGACTAGTTTTCTAAGAAATAATTTATCTGTTAAGAGTCTTTTCTTTTGAAACATCATTTTTTCTTACATAGAATCCCTAGTAACATCTTCCTCATGAAATATCTAGCATTTATATTTGCAAGTAATTTCCCCATAAGTTCCATAATATACCTACCTCATCCATAAGCAGTCATAACAAAAAAATAATAATGTGTGAAAAGTATCACCTGCTTCATCTGTAGTTAGGTATTTCAGTTTTGCAGAACATAAATGTAGGGATGATCTCTAGTTACATTATGTGACAACTAAACTGTTTGAGACTTTAATCTCAGTGCTGTAGAATATTTATAAGAAAATGATTTTTATTAATCCACATCCTAAGCTAAAACTAGAGTAACCAT
>NW_023651631.1:2500-5563 GCF_015228065.2 Penaeus monodon
TAATATATATATATATTATATATATAATATTATATATATTAATTTATATTATATGTATGTATGATGTATTATACATATTTGGGGAAATTATACATTACATATATATACATATATATATAAATATATTATATTTATACATACAATTTTTAAATTTATGTATTTTATATACCCTACACACCACACACCCACACACACACACCACACACCACACACAAAATATATATATATATTATATTATATATATTTATTTTAAATATTTTATATTAAGTATGTATTATAATATATTATATTATATATTTATACATATATTTTATATATTTTTATGTGTGTGTGTGGTGTGTGTTTTTTGTTTTGGTGGTGGTGTTGTGTGTGTTGGCATACACCCACACACACACCCACCACCACACACAAACACACACACAAAAAATTATATATATTATTTTTAAATAAAAAATGGGTTTAAAGGGTTTTGGTTTAGTTTAGTTTAAAAAAGAAAGGTTTTGGTGGGGAATTTTTTTTAGGTGGGTGGGTTCGGTTGGTAGTTTAATGAGCTAGAAAATGGTTAGATAAATTAGTTTTGTTGGGTTTGGGTTTTCGTTTTAATTTATTTTTAACTTTTTTGGGTTTAGGTTAGTATGGGTTTAGGTAACGTTTAGTTTAAATGGTTGATTACAATTGTAAATTGGGAAAAGGGTAAAATGTTAATTAGGGTAGAATCGTATTTTAGGTTAGGTTTAGGTTGTTAGGTATGAGCTACGTTATTTAAGTCTTTTTAGGTTAAAGGGTTAAATTTAGAAACATTGGGGAGAAAAAGGTAAAGATTTTTTAAATTAGGGTAGAATGTTTTTTTTGCTTGTTATTTTTGGGGTTTGGTTGGGTTGGGGTTATTTTAGTTTTAGGTCACCTTTTTGGAAGAATGGTAAAATTTGAAAACGTGGGAAAAAGGTTAGTAAAAGGATAGTTTGGGGTTTAGTTTGTTTTTTTGTCGAGGTTATAGGTAGTGTTGGGGTTTTTGGTTAGGTTAATATAGGTTAGAATAATATGCTAGGTAGGGTTGTAGGTTTCGTTATAAATTTTTCTTGATTAAATTAGAATCATAAAATTTGATTCGAAAGTTTTTTAGGGTATATATTTAGATTTGGGTTTGGAGGTTTAGATTAGGTTGGCTAAATTTAAAGTTTCGTTTTGGTTAGATAATTTTAGTTGGGTTTGGCATAAGGGATAAAAGGCACTGGCAATATTTATTTTGGGTATTTATTTAGGGATAAGGAGACCTAACAATAAGCAATGTAAATTTTTATTTTTGAAGCTTTGAAAAATTCATTTTGGGTATTAAAATAAAAAAAAAAAAATTCCTTTTTTAAATTTTGTTTTTAGATTAAGTATTATAAATTTACATACTCCATACCCACCTAAAAGCACGATCAGTAATTGCTTACTTGATTTTAGGCTTAAAATTTTTATATATATGTGAATATTGTGTAAATATTGTTAAATATTTTTTAATTTAAAATTGTCTTATATTGTCATATATATGCTAATTATGTATTAATATGTTGTATTTTTATTTTATATTATAAAATATATATATATATATTATATATATATATATATATTAAAATATATAATTATGTATTTTATTATATGTTATGTTTAATATTGTAATGTATTATGTATTTATTGTTTTAAAAAATTTTAATATATGTTGTAATTTTAAAATAAAAAATTTAATATATATATTATATATATATTAAAATATGTAAGTATATTAGTTGTATATATGATGTATATAATGATTTATATAATGTATGTTAATTATGTAGTATATTAAAGTATATATATTATAATATATTATGTTTATATTATATATATTATAATTTATTATATATAATTAATTTAAAGGAAGAAAAACCCCAAAACAAAAAATGATTTATTGAAAAAGACTACAGTTTTTGAAAACCCCTGGATTCCCTTTCAGGTCTGAGATGGAATCCAGGGGGGTTTTGAAAATGTAGTCTCTTTTCAATAATCTAGTTTTGTATTGGGGTTTTTTTTCCATTTTAAAACGAAGGTGTTTTGCTTTCATGTTATATGTTGTTATAAAGTATGTAATATATTTTTGTAATATATGTCTAAAATTTTGTATTTTTATATATGTATAATTATATTCTATATATATGTATGAAATATATTCTTTTATATTTATGTATATTATGTTTATATATATTTATATAATGTTTTTATAGACATATATTGTAGTATAATTGTGTAATTTTATGATTTTTACATTGTCTATATATATATAAAATATAATTAATATATATAATATTATAGCATATTATTTATTTATATATATGTCTTTTATGTATGTATATACTGTATGTTTTAATTTTGCCATATTTTATATTATGCATATTATATATATATATTTATAAAATTTTATATTTATATATATATATATAGTATATTATCTATATCTATATTGTGTATGATATTTATGGTATAATTTTAAAAAATATATGTAGTATATATATATGTAGATTTTGTATAATATGTATGTATATATGTGTCTTTTACTGTATGTTAATTATGTATATAATATATATATAATATATATTATATTTTAAAAATAATAATATATATTATATATATATATATATATATTTCTTATATATGTTGATTTATATTTTTATATTTTTTATATATATGTATGTTTTTTTTATATTGTATGTATAAAATAATTTTTTAAAATATTATTATATATTTAAATATTTTTATTTATTTTTATATATATAAATTTTATATAAATTTTTTTAGATTTTTATTAAAAATATATATATATATATTTTTTTTAAATTTTTTAATTTTTTATTTTTTTTTTTTTTTTGGGGGGGTTTTTTTTTTTTTTTTTTTTTTAAAATTTTTTTTTATGTTTTTTGGTTTTTATATATATTATATAATATATATATTTTTATTAAATTTTAAATATATATATTATGTTTTTTATTTAAAACTTTGGGTTTTTTTTTTTTATATATATGTTTTTTTTGGTTTTTTTTATAT
>NW_023651632.1:0-5563 GCF_015228065.2 Penaeus monodon
AAAATTAATTTTACATCTATGATTAAACAACTACAATATAATAGTAAAAATAATAACATAATAACGTTTAAAAATCATTTTTTATATCATTATTTCATTAATATCGTTATTACGTATTATTACTATTATAATATTTTTTTAAATTTTATACCAGTAAAAATAATAATAATGGTAAATAGCATATATTAAATAACAATATATACAATTATATTATATAATTTACTTATTTTATTATTATTGTTATTATTCGTTATAATATATTTTTTGGCATAATACATATAAAGTATAATATAATAATAATAATCAATATAATAATAATAATAATAATAAATAATAAATAATAATATATATAATAATAATGATAATTGATATATGATTATAGTAAATATAATAACACAATTTATCCGTCTCTATTCTCACTTTTATCATCTTTTGTCTGATATAGAATTCTGGTAATTATTTCATTATCCTAATAATTCCGAATCATCAATGAATGGAAAAAACTCTTTTTCATCTCCTCCAAAGGCTTTTTTCCCTTGATTTTGCCGCTTTTTTCGACTTTTGGGATTTTTTTTCATTTCCCTTTTTTTAATTATATAGGCCCCAAAATTTCCTGTTATTATCACATTATAATCATGATTATGAACATTATTATCGTTATCCATCCATTATCATCATTATCATCATTATCATCATCATTATCATCATTTTGCAATTATTATCATCATTATTGCAATTTTTATCATTATTATTGCAATTATTGCAGTTAAATATAAAATTTTACATCTATACAAATAACAACTACAATAATAATAGTATAACAATAAAAATAATAAAAATAACGTTTTTATAGTTATTATTTATATCATTATTTCAATTAATTCGTTATTATGTAATTTATTACTGTTATAATAAATATTTTAAAATTATACTACCAGTAAAAAAAAAAAAAGATAATAATAAAAATTATAATATTAATAAAAATATTTAACATTAGTATTATTATAATTTACTTATTATTATTTTTATTGATTTATTACAGTTAAAAACATTTTTTTGGCAAAATACTAATAATTAAAGTAAAAATATAATAATAATAATAAATAATAATAATAATATAATAGTAATAATGATGAAAATAATGATAATAATGATAATAATAATGATAAAAATAATGTTAGTAGTAATAATATCATCAATGTTATCCAAATTCTCTTTATTCTCACTTTTTTCATCTTATTGTCATGTTTAATAGAATTCTTGTAATTATTATCATTTTTACCCTAATAATTGCCAGAATCATCAAATGAATGGAAAAAACGTCATTTTGGAGTCTACTCTCAAAAGTTATATTTCGCTAGTTTTTTGCGGTTTTTTTCGACTTTTGGTTTTTTTTCTTTTACCCTTTTTTTATTATACAAGGACACAAATTTCCCGTTATTATCATAATTATATCATGATTATCATCATTTTATCGTTATCATCATCATTATCATCATTATCATCATTATCATCATCATTATCATCATTATTTCAATTATTATCATCTTTATTTCAATTATTATCATTATTATTGCAAATTTTTGAAGTTATAATATATAATTTTACATCTATACTATTCCAAATACAATAATAATAGTAATACCAATAATAAAAACAATAATAAAGTTTTTATAATCATTATTTATATCATTATTTCAATTATATCGTTATTACTGTAATTATTACTGTTATAATAATTATTTTTATAATTATACTACCAGTAAAAAAAAATAATAATGATAATAATAAAAATAATAATATTAAAAACAATATTTAACAATTAGTATTATTATTATTATATTTATTATTATTATTATTGTTATTATTACAGTTATATATATTTTTTGGCAAAAATACTAATAATTACAGTATACTAATAATAATAATAATAATAATACTAATAATAATAATAATAATAAATAATAATAATAATAATAATCTATAAAAATAAATAAATGATAATAATGATTATAACAGATAAAGTAATAATACTAATAATCATCCAATGTTATCCAAATTCTCTTTTATTCTCACTTTTATCATCATTATTGTCATGATTAAATTTAATTCTGGTAATTATAATCATTATTACCATAATATTGCCAGAATCATCAAAAGAATGGAAAAAAAAGTCATTTTGGAGTCTATTTCTGAAAAGGCCCATATTTCGCTAGATTTTTCGCTTTTTCAATTTTGGGGATTTTTTTTTTTTAAACCCTTTTTTTATTATATATGGACGCAATTCTTGTTATTATCATCATTATTATCATGATTATCATCATTATTATCGTTATCATCATCATTATCATCATTTTCATCATCATTATCATCATTATTGCAATTATTATCATCATTATTGCAATTATTATCATTATTATTGCAATTATTTCAGTTATAATATATAATTTTACATCTATACTAATAACAACTACAATAATAATATTAATACCATAATAATACAACTAATACGTTTTTATAATCATTATTTATATCATTATTTCAAATTAAAATCGTTATTACTGTAATTATTATGTTATAATATTATTTTTACAATTATACTACCAGTAAAAATAATAATAATGTAATAATAACAATAATAATATTATAACAATATTATAAGAATTAGTATTATTATAATTATACTTATTATTATTATTATTATTATTATTACAGTAATAATGTATTTTTTGGCAATAAACTAAATTTTAAAGTAAAATAATAATAATAATAAAATAATAATAATAATAATAATAATAATAATAATAATAAAATGATATAATGATAATATATGATAATAGTAATAATATTAATATCTCAAATGTTATCCAAATTCTCATGATTCTCACCTTTATCATCATTATTGTCATGATTAAATAAAATTCTGGTAATTATTATCATTATCCCCCAATAATTGCCAAAATCACCAAATTGAATGGAAAAAAAAAGTCATTTTTGGAGTCTACGCTCAAAAGCTTATTCGCTAGATTTTGGCCCCTTTTTCGACTTTTCGGATTTTTTTTCTTTTACCTTTTTTTTATTATTTGGACAAATTCCTGTTTTTATCATCATTATTATCATGATTTTCATCATTATTATCGTTATCATCATCATTATCATCATTATCATCATTATCATCATCATTATCATCATTATTGCAATTATTATCATCCTTATTGCAATTATTATCATTATTATTGCAATTATTGCAGTTATAATATATAATTTTACATCTATACTAATAACAACTACAATATAATAGTAATAACAATAATATATAACAATAATCGTTTTTATAGTCATTATTTATATCATTATTTTAATTAATATCGTTATTACTGTAATTATTAGTGTTATATAATTATTTTTATAATCATACTACCAGTAAAATATAATAATGATAATAATAACAATAATAATATTAATAACAATATTATAACAATTATATTATTATAATTATACTTATTATTATTATTGTTATTATTACAGTTATATATATTTTTTGGCATAATACTAATAATTAAAGTAATAATAAAATAATAATAATATAATAATAATAATAATAATAATAATAATATAATAATGAATAATATGATAATAATAATGATAATAGTAATAATATTAATAATCATCAAATGTTATGCAAATTCTCTTTCTTCTCACTTTTATCATCATTATTGTCATGATTAATAGAATTCTGGTAATTATTATCGTTATTACCCTAATAATTGCCAGAATCACCAAATGAATGGAAAAAACGTCGTTTTGGAGTCTAGTCTCACAAGGCTATGTTTCGCTAGATTTTGGCCGCTTTTTCGACTTTTCGGATTTTTTTTCTTTTACCTTTTTTTTTATTATATATGGACACAATTCCTGTTATTATCATCATTATTATCATGATTATCATAATTATTATCGTTATCATCATCATTATTATCATTATCATCATTATCATCATCATCATTATTGCAATTATTATCATCATTATTGAATTATTATCATTATTATTGCATTATTGCAGTTATAATATATAATTTTATATCTATACTAATAACAGCTACAATAATAATAGTAATAACAAAAATAATAATAATACTGTAATTACTACTGTTATAATAATTATTTTTACAATTATACTACCAGTAATAATAATAACAATGATAATAATAACATAATAATATTAATAACAATATTATAACAATTAGTATTATTATAATTATACATTATTATTAATACAAATTGTTATAATTATTAGTTATAATATATTTTTATGGCATATACTAATAATTAGAATAATACTATAATAATAATAATAATAATAATAATAATAATAAAATAATAATAATAATAATATAATAATTAATGATAATAATAATGACTAATAGTGATAATATTAATAATCATCAAATGTTATGCAAATTCTCTTTCTTCTCATCACTTTTATCATCTTTTTTTTTTTTTTTTTTTTATTTTGTCATGATTCATAGAATTTCTGGTAATTATTCGTTATTCCCTAATACATTCTCAGATTACCAATGAATGGAAAAAACTCGTTTGGAGTCAAGTCTCATAATGGCCTATTTTCGCTAATTTTGCCGCTTTTACGACTTTTCGGATTTTTTTTCTTTTACCTTTTTTTTATATATATGGACATCATTCTGTATTATCATCATTATTATATGATTATCATATTATTATCGTTATCATCATCATATTATCATTATCATCATATCTCATCATTATTGCAATTTATTATCATTCATTATTGAAATTAATATCATTATTATTGCATTATTGCAGTTATAATATGTAATTTTAACATCTATACTATAACAACTAGCATATATAATGTAATAACTAATAATATAACGATACTGTATTACTATGTTATAAATAATTATTTTTACAATTATACTACCAGTAATAATAATAACTAATGATAATAATAACTAATAATAATATTAAATAACAATATATTATAACAATTAGTATTATTATAATTATAATTATTATTATTATTATTGTTATTAATTATAGTTATTTATTTTTTGCATATATACTATAATTAAAGTAATATATAATTAATAATATTAATAAATAATATCATAATAAATAATAAAAAATAATATGAATCTAATAAAAGCATAATGATAATAATGATATATAATGATATGTTAATATATTATAATCATCAAATGTTATCCAAATTCTCTTGATTCTTCATTTTTTTTATCATCATTATTGTTCATGATAAATAATATCTGGTATTATTATCATTATCCCCAATAATTGCCAGAATCCCAATAATGGAAAACTCTTTTTGGGTCACGCTCAAGGCTATATATCGCTAGATTTTGCCGCTTTTTGGGGGGGGTTTTGGATTTTTTTTTTTACCTTTTTTTTTTTTATTTGGCAGAATTCCTGTTATTATCTCTTATTATCTGATTTCATCATTTTACGTTATCTCATCATTATCTCATTATCACATTATCTCATCATTATCCTTTTATTTTGCCATTTTATT